>NC_079202.1:27550681-27698181 GCF_026745355.1 Beta vulgaris subsp. vulgaris | reverse complement strand
TTTGATTGAAATAATATTCTATAATAATAAGATATCATTAAAGAAGACATTTTATTAATTTTGAATTTAAGTGAATACATAGCTTCCTGGGGAAATATAAACTATGTATCACAAAGATGATTACTAAAACATTTTACCCTATTACTTGATCGATCAAGTCCGGAGATGGGTAAAACTAATGATGATTTGTGGCTCCACATGTTCATCAACATCAAGATCGTCACCATCCAAGTAATCCTCGTCTAAAGGCATAGGGATACCTCTTTCTAACAAATGTTCTTGCCATAAGAGGCATGTACACTTGTACTGTATAAATTTTTTTAAACTTGTATTTTCGTCCACTTGGACTACCTTATATTTTCTAGTGAAAATTCCCAAACTACTTTCACATATTACGGATCTGTGGTATTTTAAAGCGAGCCGAGGGGGAAAATACTGCCTTGTAATGCACTCTCCACATGCCTTTGATAGGTTGTCGTACACCCGTCAAAAATAATTCCTGCAAAACCTTCTAACAATGTAGTAGGGTAAGTAGGGTCGAATCCACAGAGAGATGGTCGTTTTAATCTAGTTTATAAGGTATAGAGAAACTAAACAAGATCACAGATATTTGAATTAAAGTTCTAAACTAATCAAACTACGAAAATCAAACTAAAAAGGATCTAGGGTAATGGTTTACCATGTTTATAACTATAATCTATCAAAATATCATCACAGTTCAATTAATCAGATATCTAGAGCACAGGATAATCCTTGGTCAGGCATTAATGCTCTCAAATCAACATATGCTAGTACGGTCGCTCAACATAATCAGATTTGCTAATTGTAGGTAAGCCTCTAAAGAGTATTGTCTCTCGATCTATGACTCGATATTAGCAATATTTAATCAGACAATTGATCAGATTGCAAGATTAACAATAAAACACTAATCAATTAGAGAAATCAATAACTAATCAAACCATGAATAAATATCAATCAAATCATATTATATAAACATGGATTCCCAAACCCTAGAAATAAAAACTATTCTATCATGAAATAAATAATGAAATCTAAAACTATAAAAGAAAACATAATCAAAGAATTAAATGAAAGAAACTAATAGAATTCATGAATTAATGAAGAAGAATAAAAACTAGGGTTTACAACTAAAAACTAGAGAGAAAAAGAGGAGAGAAAACTAAAACCTAAGAATAACGTGAAAGGGGAGGAGGAGAGAGAAAGAGGGAAAAACTATCTAAATAATATTCACTTAATATCCCTAGGAAAGTAATTTACAAGATAAGGAAAGTCTTAAATAAATCATTAATAGGCGGATTAGTAATCCGCGCGTACGCGTGGCAGATTCCAGCAGAAACAGTGCAATCTTCCGAAAGGCATAACTCCTTGACCAGAAGTCTCCTCAGGGCGTGCCACCTATCGTTGTAAAACTATTCAAGTCTAGTTTCCAAATATGCTGGAATTACTTGGTTTTAATAATCAAGTCAAAAGTTATGATCAGAAGAGTAGACGTGACTTCTTTTTCACATTTCTTCTAATGATTTTCCGCTTCGTTTTTGCTCAAACTCGTACTATGACATATCGATACGATCCTTATTCATTGTAGATTTCTTCCAAGTGCTCCTAATCCTCAAGTTTAGCTAATCATACACCAAATACGTCTTCAATGCCTGAAATTCATCAAAAATAAGAAAACATACCGAATAGGAGTAGAAAAGTATAACTTAAGAATATAATGCAACAATGAACCTAAATATGAAACTAAATGCTCTATAATGCAACCTAAATGCACCTAAAAACTATATATATAAATGACTTATCAAACTCCCCCAAGCTAAACCATTGCTTGTCCTCAAGCAATAAGACATAGACATCGGAAAAGTTAGACAACCTATAATATGGGACTACAATAGGGCTAAACACTTAATTGAGAACACGAGAGATATAATCACTACATAAACCAAGCATCGAAACAATCTCGAACAAAGCTGCATAGCATATCATGTATCGCAATCGACTCTCCAATCATACCACATACCATCTCCCCCAAGCTGGATTTAACCAAACATGACAGACCTCACTATAGTTATGTGCACTCTAATTTCTCATGTGTTTAAGGGTTAAATCATGACTCTCAACCTAAATCAGTCGACTCACATGAAGCAAAAACTCTTTAAGTTTGACTTTTTGACTCACTTAATACTCAACAATACAATACATGATGATCAAGAGGACTTTTAAGGGTTGTAATGGGGCTGAGGTTAAAGGTATGGAAAATAATTTAGGAATTGTGGTGGAAAAACCAACAAGGGGGAGCATCATATAACTGAAAACATCCCCATAAAAGGTCACAACAACTCCGTGCAACAACCAACAATCTCCAAATATAATCAACCACCTTTTTCACTCAAAAAAATTCAATCATAACCCTTTTTATTTCACTTTATTCACAACTCTTTTTCACTTCTTTTTCATTTCATTTTTGACCTTTTTTTTGTGTTTTTTTTACAAACTTTCATTTCAATTTCCAAGCTCACTAAACATACTTTTCCATCCTTCTAAACCACAAATAGAGCACTTCAATTCAATACAAACTAAACCAAAACTAATACTCGCTCCCCCAAGCTAGGCTTGGGACAAGAATCAAATGAGGCCAATGGCTTGTAATTTAGGTATTAATCAAACAAAGTCGATCAGAAAAGGCTCAGTGGGGCTAGAGGAAGGACGATAATATGAAAACAAGAATAACTCTGGAGCTAAGATCATCAAATGAAACGCCTCAATCATATCAAAATGTATGCACTATCAAATATCAAGGAGTACCAAGTCAAAGTCAAGATCAATGCAACAACGAGGAACTAATCACACATGAAAGAATAGAACTGACACTGTAACAGCCCGGATTCTCCCGACCAGCTTACAAAGGATTAAGCACAGCGAAAGAGACTCTAGTCGAGATAACCCGAACTATTACCATCACACTCACCGAACTACATCGGAGAGTGTGGAACTCAATTCCCAACTCTATTCAAATAAATTAACTATTATAACTATGCTCTGATTCTCAGACTCTATTCTCATGAATTTCTACAGAAAATCCGGCAGAGTTTCCTTTGAAAATAGGACAACGCTAAAGCGAAAAAAATAATATGAACCTGTTACAATTTTAATAAATAAAATATTTTCAAATCCCAAAGCTCAACAATCTCAACGCTTTCGCGGAGCAACAACCAACAGAGAATCAGGAGCACTTAGCTAGCGATTCTTAACTAGAGAAAATATATTATAGAAATTAAACGATTAACTATTACAAATGGAGCGTCCTCACTTCAATAACAAATATAATACTGCATCATCTCGTATCAGCTTCAACTTGCAAAAGAATAATCACGGCTTCAACCTGAAACATTTAAGATACTGCCACCCACCAAGTGACAGGCCACAGAAATGACAAAACAATGTACACACATCAGCAAAGCTGAGTACTAAACCCGTAAATAAGAGTAACACATGCTTTGGTGGCTTTTACTTAAAAACAGCAATCCACTTAAGTTCAACAATCATACCAATCATAGCATGCTTAGCAGCAATATTCTTATTGAACATATATATTATATTTTCAATTACACGTTTCATAATATATCATCAATTACATGGTAACAAACACCATAAGGTGAATCTCTAACACTGACATGTTTCTATATTCCCATCTAGTCGACTTTTCAACTTACCATGATTCCACAAGAGGAGTTTGAGGTTACCAACTTTGATATAAGCTATATACTTTATTTCCTTTAATTAATTTCTTAACAGAAACCCAAACTTATGTTTTCATACTCTATCAATCATTCCCTTATATTGTCGTACATAAACCCTTATCAGGCAATAAATGATGTAACAACTTTTATCATAACGATTCCCTATCGGGAATCCAATAACGAGATATGATTCCTTATCGGGAATCCACATAACAAGATACGATTCCTTATCGGGAAACTAACGTTAATATCACTTACCATGATATGCTTCCTTATCAGGAAACTAATATCGATATTCATATTCATATACTGAATAAACATTCATAACTTACCTGAGATGATTCCTTATCGGGAATCCAATATCGAATTAACTTACCACCATATGATTCCTTATCGGGAATCATATATCGAAATAACTTTCATACTTTGAAATAACATTCCTTTTAACCAGGGGGAAAGAGAACGCGGCGGAGGAGACAAAGCTTACACTCCGACAGTGGGGGTCGTCACCCAACCATTCACTTTACTTTTGGCCAATAACCGCGACTAGTCCGGAGTACATTTTCCGCTGATTTCATCAGCCATCCACAGGTTTCACATTACCTGATATATCGCCCGATTATCGCCCCACAGAGCAATGGGCAGTTTTCCCTGTGGGGCCCCCAAGGTTCACAGTCCATGGGGCACTGTTCATGTCACCTCATCCGTCGACTCAGACGAGGCTACTTTCCCCTTTCAGATTCCTTTCGATTATCGTTCATAACTCAATTGTCATTCTTAGAACTATTTCATAGTTATAGTAATCCTTGACAATCATTGAACAACAAGTAAGGCTTCTTCTTAGATAGTTATAATCGCTTGAGTATTTCGAGGCCAATATAGTTATGAATTTCGATTCAACTCAATTACAATTACAAAACATATTTACCACACAAGTAACCAATCATATTCTGTAAAATACCCAACCATAGTGACAATAGGTCTCTCAGCTAGATTTAACTAGCGAGAGTTACTAACCCGATTCCGCACATCACATACTTTTGCATATAGATAGTTCATATTCTTTTTTTCACTTCACCAATATCTATGTAGACTCGTCTCAATAATGATACTAATGATTATCAAGCATCAACCATACTAGCAATAGGTCTCTCAGCTAGAATTAACTAGGGAGTGTTAACTTAAACATCCCAACTTGAGGTTCTTAAGACAATATTGATATGAGGTAGTTACTATTAGTTAAACACTAATTACAAAATCAACGATGAATCCACTCACAATAGTGTACTCACAATCACATAGTGCCAAGTCCAATTCATGTCCTTAGTGTACTACTCAAATATATATTCGAGGCCTCTTTAAGGTATTTCAGAACTTATAGTTACTACGTAGTTGAACTCAAGCACCATTATTAACTAGTAGATACTAATCTGATAATTTGACTTTATTACTTTACTCCATCTATAGTCATTAAACGGAAATTCTTTATAAAACGCATCCTTGAAACATTACTGGGTAAGTTACTTCAATACTCTGCATTTCATCAAGATTGGTCAATTATATTAGAACTATTCCCAGCTCCAACCAACTCACATCATTTATTAAAAGTCAATCAAACCGAATCCCTTACAAGTTAACCTTGATTAACTCAACTTTCAATCATGAAACAAAGAAGTGGATAATGTTTTGCCTTATAACCATCATAGGAATAACGTACTGAACTACCAACTTTATTTAGCAAGTATTACCAAAAGAGTAGACATCTCAACTCCCTTTTAGTAAATTATAAATAGTGTTCTAACTTTACTACATTAAGCCGTTTATAGGGTATTCCTCATCACATTAACTCGATTATAATAGGAGATGGACCTTGCAATAGAGTTTACTTCTAACAATCTTGATATTATCAATACTTAATTAATCCTTTTTCTTTCTTTAGTTAACTGAACTGACATAACCAATTCCTTCTTAAAAGTTATACAAATAGTCCTTGGCTAATCTATATATATATTAAGAACTTCTTAATCGTGATACTTTTAACTTACCAAGAACAATAAACTAAAATTATTACTATTCATGGCAATACGATAACCGTGGAAAGATTAACAACATTCTACTATCATTAGGACCAAAGGAACTTACATTACCCTTACTAAGTCATAGCTTTTAAATCCTATTAATTCAATGACGCACATAACTCAACTTGTTCAATTTCCTTAGTTAACAATCATCAACACCACAACATTAATGATACTCGGGAACTACTCCCACTGATTTCCGAAATATAAACCCATTTCGACTAACTTAGTTAATACAAACCATCCCATAAATCTTAATGGCAATTTCTAATTAAGAATATTAATCTAATTGTATAACTCACTATTTAATGTAACTAGAATAAAGCTTCCCATTAATCAAATGAAACTAGTAACTTTTATTGAGCTAACTTAAGAATGTCCAATCATACTTCTTTACCACAACCAACAACAAATCAATTATGTTTATTAGTAAAGTGAAGGTGCTACTCCAATTTGAGTTCATCACAACCAATTCACAACTAGAGTACCATGTATATTCAATCAATCAACACAAATACAAATCAAGTTGGATTATCAATTCACAAGCAACACTAATTCAGCATCATTAACTATAACGATAGCAACACTAACCACCATAACAAACACAATCCACAATCAAGTTGATAATTTGATTCCAAAACTAAAAGTCATAAAATCAAAACAGAGAAAAGACCAAGGTTAGTACCTCAGGAAAGGGTTCGAAGCTTCGGTGCACGGTGGCAGAACCTACGAGCGGCAGTAGGAATCCGGCGGCCGTTCGTCGACAAGACCGCGCAGCAACAAGACACTCCACGCAACGAACAGGGCACGAACAACGAAGAAGAAGCGAGAGAAGTAAATCGCTGCAGAACAGCGCGGCTCCGACGAGCTTCAAGAACGCCGGCGGAGGAGAGGCGCAACTCCGGCGAGGCAAAGAGCAGCGAACGAGAGAGATTAAGGGGTTTGGGGTTTTTCGTGAAATGAGTTTTTACGAGGAAGGAGAAAAGAAGGGGTTTTGGGCTGTGAATGAAATTGCCGACCAAAAGGATGGGGGGGGGGTTTACTCATTAACCGACAACATGAAGGAAAGAAGGGAACCCGACTTTGGTTTCCTAATCAGGTAAGTACATATCAATAAATTGCTCATTAAGCGCGTTATATAAAATAATATAATAATTTCATAAAATTAATATAACAAATATATATACAAGAACGACAAATGAAATTCATACTCCATAACTCAAATAAAATAAGATTTTCGGAACATAATTAACTTAATAATTATAATTAGTTTTTAAATAAACGCTCTTAAAAACAGGGCTATTACAGACACAGATACGTCAGTTTATAGGCACAAAAGCTCACTTAGGTTGAGGTGTCTGCATAGTAATGTTAAATCGAGCCAGAGAGAGATCAATCAATCTTACCACAAACAATCAGTTGCGAAACAATCGTGCTATGAAGTATCATGAACAAGACGAGTGACACTCAATAAATGTAGTAAAATATCAACAAGGTTCTCATAAAGTCTTAGCAGTAGTCCCATAGATGCAACTAAAATGATATGAAAGCTAATATGAGATGAAATATGCTAATGCAACTAAAAAAGCAGTACAATTTTTTTGGTTACACGTAAACTCCCACTCCTAATAAGCAGTACAAACCGTGCAACATCCTACGAAAGCAATGAAATCTACACTAAGAAGCAATAAAAGATAGAATATTCCTCCCCCAAGCTAGAATTTGCAGTGTCCTCACTGCAAAAACCAGTTTAGAAAAAGAACCAACAGCAATTCCGGGATCACCAAATCACCAAAGTTGCCCACCAAAAGCCACAACACACCACCAAGACCACACACAAACTCCGACAATCCAATAAACTAATAATTCAATCAATGTGTTTAAAAGATTCGCAACAAGATAGCATCAAAACAAAAATCCAAGCAAAAATTTGAGATGAACACTAACAACAATTATAATTGAGAAAGATGCTTACTACCCAATTAATTGGGGAGAAGAGTCAAATGTGCTCAAAAATCATGTTATAATGCATCATGAACGCAAACTTTGATGTCTATTTAAGAGAATCCTATAAGAACCATTAATAAAAAAAATTAGAAGTCTATTAGAAAAAAAAAAGTAATAACAAAAAAAAACAAAAAAATTCAAAAGAGACAGGAAAAACAGATTAATACAACCGAAAAAAAAGAAAGAAGAAAATAAAAGAAAAAGGAGAAATAAGAACAAAGAACGAAAGAAAAGAAGCAGGCGAGTGGTGCGTCGGAGACATAGTTTTGCGGCTGCTATAGGTGGTCGTTGTGGTGGCGCGCTAGGCGTGGTGGGGTTGTGGTTCTCGGGGGTGAGAAGGAGTCAAGCGTGGGGATGTGAATTGCGTGGACAGAGGAAGGAGAAAAACCGGGGGCTGCTGGTGCGAAGGCAATGGGAGGCGCGAGGGGATTGGTGGGTGTGTTGGTTGTGCGAAGATGATGAATGGCGATGGTTGATGGTGGGGAAGGTGGTGAGAGAAGGAGAGGAGGCATGGGTATGGGAGTGGAGTAGCAGGGTTGTTGTTGGTGGGAGTCGCGCGTTCGGAAGGGAGACGCGAGAGAAGCAGGCAATGGTGGTGGGATATAGGGCCGTGTTTTACGGTGGTGGTGCCGGTTCTTGATGGTTATGGTCTGTGATGAGAAGAAGACAACCTGAAGAGGACGAAGGGAAGAAGAGCGAGTGAGTGCGAGGATTGAAGGAACTGGTGGTTCGCCAGCGAACGTTGGGTGCCCAGCGGGCCAGGCAGCTTGCTGAATGGGCTGGACAGTGTGGAGGCCAATGAAGGCTGACCAACCAGCGGTTTGGGCGATCTTTTTTTTTTTTTTTTGAATTTCTCTCTTGCCCAGTCAAGATTTCGTCAAATTTTTTTTTCTTTTCATTTCTTAATTCGGTCCACCTACAGGATACAACAAACGCAACATCAAAGTGAGTAAATAAGAAAAAGTAAAGAAAAGAAGAGAGAAAATAAGTTAAAACTCGGGTTGCCTCCCGAGAAGCGGAAATTTAATGTCTTGCATGACCGTTTAAGATTAGTTTACCACTCAAAATAGTTCAATGCTCGAAGAAGCTTATCATATGTTCCTGCAAATATCTCAGAGCATATTATATAACAGTGAAAAGGAAAAATGAAATAAGTTAATTCTAAAAATCTATGAAAACTACAAAAAGAAAAATCAAAGGAAAAATTATATTTACAAGAAGAAAAAGAAAAATCATTAATCTTTTTACATGACTCAAAAGAAGGAAAAGAAACTAAATGTACATTATTTACATTATCATGACAGCTATTCAAAATGGGAGAAAGAATGAATGATGGAGGATATGATATAGGGAGAGAAGCAATAAGGTCGAGTTTTTGAGAAAATGGAACATGAGACTCAAAAAACAGTAGGTGGTACTGATAAAGACTCATAAATCACCTCACGCTCAACTTAACTTTCCTCCAAAGAGGAAATTGCAACTATGACTTCTTCCTCCTGCAAAACATCCATCACATTAGTCATTCTTTCAATCTTTTCGTCATCCCAATAGCTCTCATTTATTATCCACCCCTTATTATCATCATAAATAAACAGGTTGGGGCTAGAATTCTGAGCAGATTGACATTTAAATTGGGAAGAGGGGTCAAAACAATTTACTAATGTCACATCACACGAAAAAAAAATCATGAGAAATAGACTGGCAATTTGAATAATAAGGGGGTGGTGTCATATAAGTTTGGGGTGAAATAGCATATGAAGACATCTCCTACTCATAAGTATCCCTAGCCAACCACATAATTAAATCCCAACAATAATCAGGTGATTGGAATAGCAATCGTCCACTACACATAGATTCTACCACCATCCTAGTTTCATCGTTTAACCCCTCATAAATCACTAGGCACATATCCCACAGTTCAATTCCATAATTAGGACCAATAAAATCACCAAGCCTACGATAATAATTCCAAAACGCTTCATTCTCATACTGACTAAAAGAAAAAATTGCTCTAGAATTACTAACAGATACACGAGGTTCACATAACATATGAGATAATTTAGGAGAACTCATGCAAAAATCGGAGGATTTTGATATGATGTATCAAAACTGTAAACATGAGAATCCCAAGAATTATTATTATGTTGCCTAGCAAAAGAATTATCCCCATCATCAAAATAACATGACTCCATGATAGAAAAAAAATTTATATATAAAAAAATAAATAGTCACGAAAAGGAAAAAAAAGTATACAATTTAGTCTCACCAACAATAAAAATTATATAAAACTATACTGTCTCCTCGGCAACGGCGCCAAAATTTGATAGGTTGTCGTACACCCGTCAAAAATAATTCCTGCAAAACCTTCTAACAATGTAGTAGGGTAAGTAGGGTCGAATCCACAGAGAGATGGTCGTTTTAATCTAGTTTATAAGGTATAGAGGAACTAAACAAGATCAGAGATATTTGAATTAAAGTTCTAAACTAATCAAACTATGAAAATCAAACTAAAAAGGATCTAGGGTAATGGTTTACTGTTCCGGTATGGGACAAATTACAGGGTTCTGAACCGGTAAGTCCTTGTATTCAAGCCGGGTTGGATTCCTGCAAAATAGAATAAGTGAACTAGCCTCGGGGGTTGATCCGAGGAACTCCCCTCCGATGCCTAAGTCAGTATTAGGTTTAAAGCCGGTAGCTCTCAAGTATCATGTATTGGGATTCGTGTACGTACCTTATGACTCAGATCAACGGAGTATTTATAGGGACTCGATTAAGCCCATCTCTTTGTTGGGCCCGGTAATCACGGGAGAGATTCCCAAGAATATTCCCTTAGGATATATTCTTATCTTTAACTGAAAATATATCTTTTTAGGCCCGTAGGCGCTGTAGATATAAAATGGATCTTAGCCCAGGCTCGTAAGCCCAAAAGCTATTAGACCGGTATCAATTGAACCGGTATGGAACTTAGTCAGCCCCCAAGCCGGTATGCCTATTATAGGCGTATCCGGTTTAATAGGTTGCAAATCGTTATGGGAAATGCTGAGTTACTTTTAATGAGAGAATGTGAATCGTTGTCAGGGAATTCCAATGGTCACCTCGAGCTGCGCACCTACATTGAAAGCTCTTCGAAGAGTGTTTGCTTCACAGCTGGGTGCTACTAAAACACGTGGCATGATCATGTCGGGAAGACGAAGCGTCACTTAATCTCGACCGCGACTTTTCCTATAAATACCTCTTGTGCGACCTCTACTTCTCACTTCTTGCAATCTCTCTCTTGTGATTGCGCTCATATCGGACTTTCTCTCTCCAAAATCCTTTCGTTTTCTTGGCGGTATTTGCTTGATCTCTCATTCCGGCCTCACGCTACCAGTTGATTCCGGTGTATTTTCCCTTCGCGTCTTTACTTCCAGGTATTTTATCAAAACTTTTTCCGATCTTTCATACCGTCTTATTTATAATGTCGTCCAACCCTGAAAATTCTGATTCCCAAGACATATCTAAGTCTCCTTCTATTATGAGTGAGAGTGATGCCGAGTCTGATAACACCTCCATTAGGTCTGTAGAGGTTACCACTTCTCCCCTGGTTACTCCTACTTCAGAACATAGAGTAAATAGCCAGAATGAGTGTAGTACTTCCGGTAGACAAGATGTGGAGCCGGCCATTCATGCCTCCCCCTTAAAGATGGTACTGGGACAAGCTGGGGCTTTAGGTCAGTATGGAACCATGAGAGGTTTAGCTGAACATTCCCCTGAATTGTTTCCTCCCGGCTCATCTCCTGTCAGGCGCTCTACCTTTGAGGTGGGTGAGACATCCTATAGACCGGTACCTAGGGAGATTCCGGCCTCCCCTGTCCATTCTGATGCTGTAGAAAGCGTAGAAAAGTATGTGGCTGGGACGGACGAGGAGTCCACTACCTTAGAAGCCGAGTCGGATTCCGACCAAGAGGATCCTCCCGAGATAATCCCGGAGGACTCCGATGAGGATACCCTAGCAGAGTTGTTCATGCCGCCTAGCGATGCCGGCTGTGCCGCCAGCGTTCAGTTGGATAGTGGCTGGGCGAGGACTTGTAGGAAAAGTAGATTTCTCATTAAGGGCCCCCAGTATTTTGCCTTCCCTGAGGATTACCACTTAGTGCTCCCGACTGAAGGGAGCCGGGTGACAGACTGTCCTGCCGGTCATGTGGCCATTTACGCTCATATGCTTGACTTTGGGCTGAGGTTTCCCCTAGACCCCTTTTTTGTTAAAGTTTTCAAGGCATGGAATATCTGCCTGGCCCAGATGACCCCCCTTGGATGGCGGAACTTGATGGCTTATGCCTGGGTGGTCCGATATAAAGGCTTCCCGGAGACATTGAACCTTTTCCGGAAACTCCATTGGATTAAGGAGGACGGTTCTGCCAAAGGGAAAGGAGCTGGTAAGAAAAGAAAGTCCCGGGACGATGAACTCGAAGGCCGGGGTGGATGGATGTCCCTGTACACGAAAGCCGGCAAACTGACTGTGTACCCTAAATCGTCAGGCCTCAAGCTGTGGAGAGGTCGGTTTTTCTGGGTACGCGTGCTCGATGATTTCCCGTTGCGGTGACAATGGACTAAACCTCGCTCCCGGATGGAACATATCAGGGATCGGGGCCTAACCCGTCGGGAAAGGATTGCCTATGACTATTTTACGACGGACTCCATCCCGGCCTTAAGAGGCAAGAAAAGGATCCCGGTCACTAAGTATTGGCTTCCTCATACCAGCTACATCTTCACCAATCCGGCCTTAGGCTTCTGCCGGTCTGACCCCTACGGTGTGTCTTTAGTTTTTGCTTTGCTAGCCATTTGTGTTTGCATTTATCATTTTATCTAACTGTGATATCACCTGTCTTGCAGGTAAGGACTTCCTGATTCGTGAGGCTCTTCACGTTGACAGATCATACCGGCCCTTAAGCAACATGCCTCCCAAGCCTGCAAGCAAATTTGTTCCGATTCAGATGCCGGCTGGTGGCGGCCGAGGAGGGCGCGGCGGTCGAGGACCTGGCCGGAAGTCCGGTACTGAGGACGACGTCAGGGATACCATCCCCCTGCAGCGTCGTCAGGCTGAGGTCTTGGCCCGGAAAAGGAAACCAGAGCAGACCTCGGTGGCCGAGCCGGCGGCCAAGAGGGTTGCCTCTAAGACCGGCAAGGATAAGGAAGCTCCTGCTTCCACCGCTCCTCCTCTACTTTCCGGTCGCGTTGCCGAGGTGGGTACCTCCTCATTGCGGCCCAAAATCTTCAAACAACTGTCTCAACCGGATATGGTTCCCGGCCTGGAGTCTTTTGCCAAGCCCAGAAAGCAGGGCTATCTGGAGCGGGGCCGGATGGAGATGCCGGAATTTTGAAGAACGCTGGGCCGCTCCCGGTGAAGAATGGCGAGAAGTTCGATCCAAAATGACCGTTTTGGACGACGAATCGCTGCTCTGGACCGTCCTCTTGAGGCGGGAATCTGGGATATCCGTATTTTAAAAGCTACACAGCTTAAATACGACATCCGGTGGACGAGGTTTATACGCTTGCCGCCACGCATGCGCATAATTTGCCTGGTAAGATTAACAATTCTTACACCTTTTGCAAGTTTGCTATCGGTCTGTTCGTTGTCTTGACCTTTCTTTCTCTTTGACTTTTGCAGTCCGCCCAGTCCGGTAAAGAGCTCTGCGACTTCTACCGGTACTTCCAGACTTCTTACTTCAACGAAGTTAAGGAGAATAAGGAGCTGGAAGGTAAAATGGCCGTTAAGGAGCAGGAGCTGCTTGCGGCAATTACCGAGAAGAATGACGCGCTGGCTGCGGAGAGCAAGGCTGATGCCACCCTCACAAAGGCGGTGGAAGATCACTCTCTGGTCCTGTTCAATAAGGATGAGGAGATTAGGCTTCTCCGGGAGCAAATTTCTGAAGCCAAAGAGCTGGAGCGCGCCACCGTTAGGGAGTACCAAAAGGGTATGGACTTTGTAAGCCGCTTACTCAACCGGTACAACGGTGGCTGGTCTGCGGCCATGAAATGCGTTCGTCACACCTTCCCGGAGCTCGACTGGTCCAAGATCGAGGAGGCGCATACCAACCTCGTCCATGGGCTACCAGTTGAAGGTGAGGACCTGGATCCGGTGTTACTGAAGCTGACATCGCCAATGCTGACCCAGAGTTGAATTTGAGGAGGAGCAAGAGGCCGTCAACGACGCCGCTGATGCTGCCAACCCTGATGCCGATCCTACTCTGGAGGAGCCAGTGGTTGTTGTTGACGGCTCTGAGGAGGAAGAGCAAGCCAAGTAGACTCTCAGCCTTCCTCCTTGCCCTTCTTGTATTGGGTCACTTTGTGGGTGGTGTGCTTTATGCCCCCATGCTATCTTTCTTCTTGGGCAGCCAAACTATCTTTACCGTTCTGTAAATCCGTTCGCCTGTGATCGGCTTTTTGCTTTTCTTTTGGCGGTCATACCGTATGTGGTTGACTGCTTAGCTCTAGGATTGTAATTTTTCATTGATTAATGAAGTACAGTTTTTTGATGGACTTTCGTATCGTCTTTTATTGTTTGTTATGTTCGTCCGACATATTTATCGTGGTTATTGACCGATTTCCATGTTGTTATTGACGGATTAATGCTTAATTTATTTTATACCGGCAGATCCACGAAGGTCATTGACCGGTTTCTCACTATTGATTAATTCAGCAGATCCACTAAGGTCATTGACTGATTAATCAATAATGCTTAATTTATTTACTACCGGCAGATCCACGAAGGTCATTGACCGGTTTCACACTATTGATTAATTCAGCAGATCCACTAAGGTCATTGACTGATTAATCAATAATGCTTAATTTATTTTATACCGGCAGATCCACGAAGGTCATTGACCGGTTTCACACTATTGATTAATTCAGCAGATCCACTAAGGTCATTGACTGATTAATCAATAATGTTTAATTTATTTTATACCGGCAGATCCACGAAGGTCATTGACCGGTTTCACACTATTGATTAATTCAGCAGATCCACTAAGGTCATTGACTGATTAATCAATAATGTTAATGGGTGGGCAGCATTGACTGATGTGTGTGGAAGATGCTCATTTTATTAAGATAAAACGGTTCTCCCGGCTATGCCGGAATTATTGCCTACAATTAACTATAAATCTTTCGGCACAAGCGCCTGATTATTCACTCCTACTGGCAACATTGCCCATCTTTAACTAAACATGTATTTCTTAAGGACACTGGCGTTCCAACTATTTTTCAACAGCTTGCCTGCCATGTCTTCGAGCCGATATGACCCTGGTACTATCTCTTCTTTGACCAAGTAAGGTCCTTCCCAATTGGCCGTAAGCTTTCCGTCCACGTGGGCTTTTCCCGTTGCTGCCGTCCGCCTGAGGACAGGTCTCCTTTGGAGATAGGACGGCTTCGCACTCTTTTATTGTAGGCTTACTTATCCGGTCTTTGTATGCTGCCGACTCAGCTCGCAGCCAATCTGACTCTTGCAAGAGGTCTAAGTCCTCTTTGTGGATTTGCACATTCAGAACGGGCTCATAGTTCAGGATCCGCCAGTTGGGTAGTCCTACTTCTACCGGGAGTACCGCCTCTGCCCCGAAAGCTAGTCTGAACGGCGTCTCTCCGGTGGCTTCCTTTTCGGTGGTCCTGTTGGACCACAGTACTGCTGGTACCATGTCGGCCCATGCTCCTTTCAGTTCATCCAACCTTTTCTTCAGGGCATTGAGGATTTGCTTGTTTTTGCGCTTCGCGCTGGCCGTTGCTTTGGGATGGCAGACTGAAGAGTAGGCGAATTGATGCTGTAAGGACGCAAAAAGTCGCGTATCGGACCGCAATCGAACTGGACGCCATGATCCATCACTATTCCCATCGGGATGCCGAACTAGTGATGATGTTCTGCCAGATAAACTTCTTTACCTGATTAGCCGTTATTTTTGCCGTGGCTCTGCCTCTATCCATTTCGTGAAGTAGTCAATCCCACATTAAGAATTTTCTTCCCCCGGATGCCGGCGTAAAGGGCCCTATAATGTCCATCCCCCACTGCGCGAAAGGGATTGGATTTAAAATCGGCTGGAGATCATTGGCCGGCTGGTTGATACTGGCGCGAACCTTTGCACTTGTCGCACTTTTTCACGTAGGTTTGGCATCCGTAGCATTGTAGGCCAGTAAAACCCTGCTCGCAGTGCTTTCAGTGCTATGCTTTACCGCCGATATGGTTCCCACATATTCCTTCATGAATTTCCTCAATTATTTTTGTCGCTTCGTTGGCCGTGACGCACCTTAGTAGAGGTAGTGAGAACCCTTTCTTGTACAACTGTCCTTGAAAGATGCAATACCAGACAGAATCCCTTCTCACCTTTTGCGCCGCCATCTTATCTTCCGGGAGCTCACCCTTGAGCTTGTATGCCAGTATACCCTCATACCATTCTGGTTCGGTAGTGATTTGTGACGGACGTTGGGACAACTTCTATACTTCTTTCTACCAATGTCTCCACCCTGACGTTCCTTTTCTTGTCACTTAGACTGGAACTTGCCAGCTTTGATAGGGCATCTGCCGCCATGTTTTCTGCTCTTGGGACCAATTGTACTTCGAAGCTTTGCAGTCCCTTTACCATGTTCTTTACCAGATGTAGGTTTTTGCATTACCGGTTCTCGGGCCTCATACGTCCCTCAATTTGGCTTGAGATTAATTGTGAGTCCGTTATCATAATGACGTTTCTTGCTCCAGCCGCAATGCTCAGACTTAGTCCGGCCAGGGCTGCTTCGTACTCAGCTTCATTGTTGGAGGCCTTAAACCCAAAGCGGATGGCATGTTCAAAGATTTCCCCTTCGGAGATGTCATGACCACTCCGGCTCCTGCTCCACTCTGGGCTGCTGATCCATCCACCTCGATTTTCCACCTGCCGGCGGATTCTGCGGGTTCAGATGGTTTGTCTCCACTATGAAGTCTGCTAAAGCTTGGGCTTTGATCGCGGTACGCGGCCTATTCTATGTCGAACTCCGACAGCTCGATTGCCCACTTCAATAGTCTCCCTGTGGTGTCTAGTTTGTGGAGGGCTTTTTCCAAAGGCTGATTTGTGAGGACTTGGACAGTGTGGGAGTCAAAGTATGGTCTCAGCTTTCTTGCTGCAATCAAGACGGCATAGGCCATTTTTTCCAGCAGTTCATACCTCTGTTTGCTCCGGCAAGTACGTGACTGACAAAGTATATGGGGCTTTGCTGCCCTCCGATTCACCAGTAATACCGCCGCGACCGTCTTCTCGGTTACCGACACATATAGCTGAGTTTTTCCCCCAACTCTGGCCGGGTTATGGTGGGCAGTCGTTGGAAGTGCTCCTTTACCTTTTCGAAGGCTTGCTTCTGCTCTTCTCCCCATTCAAACTTCTTATTTCCCGGAGTATTTTGAAGAATGGCAAGGCCTTCTCTGCTGATTTGGAAACGAACCTTGTTAGGGCCGCCATCCTCCCTGTCAGCTTTTGAATGTCCCGGATGCTCTTTGGCTCCGGGAGGTCACTGATGGCTTTAATTTTGTCCGGGTTGGCATCTATCCCCTTTCGCTCACCATGAAGCCAGGAACTTGCCGGATCGTACTCCAAACACGCATTTCTTCGGGTTTAACTTCATTTGGTGTTTCGGAGTGTTTCGAATGTTTCTTCTAGGTCAATATATGGTCCTCTTCAGTTAAGCTCTTAACTATACTGTCGTCCACATATACTTCTACTTTCTGCCTTTTTGGTGTTCGAAGATTTTGTCTACCAGCTTTTGATAGGTAGCCCGGCATTTTTGAGCCAAACGGCATTGCTTTGTAGGCGTAAACTCCTGGTCTGTGATGAAGGCCGCTTTATTCCTGTCGGACTCGAGCAAGCTTATCTGGTGGTACCCTGAGAAGCATCCATGAAACTTAACAGTGCATGGCCGCTAGTTGAGTCTACTAGCTGGTCAATCCTTGGCAACGGGTAGCAGTCCTTTGGGCAGGCTTTGTTGAGATCGGTAAAGTCTACACACATACGCCATGTCCCATTGGATTTTTTCACCATTACTACTTTGCCAACCACTCCGGGTAGTCGCAGGGTTCAATAAAGTCTGCCCAGCAGCTTGTCTACTTCCACCTTAATAGCCGCGTTCTTTTCTGCTGAGAAGTTTCGCTTCTTTTGCTTTACCGGCCTTACATCCTCGTTCACGTTCAGGCGATGTACCATGAAATCCGGATCATGCCCGGCATTTCGTCTGCCGAGAAGGCGAAAATGTCGGCATGCCCTCTTAACAGGAAATTAAGTTGACCTTCACTTCTTCACCCAAATAGATCCGATTTTCACTGTTCTGTCAGTCTGTCTTCTTCCAAACTGATTTCTTCCGTTTCTCCCGCAGGGCTAGGCCTCGGCTGATCTGCCGGCCTTCCCAAATTCTCCATGACAGGTCCTTCCTACCTTATTTTCCAGCCTTCTCCGATTTTCTTTCCGATGGCGGCGTGTCGGCCGGTCTTTTATGATCAGAGTGTTTTAGTGCGGTAAGGTAGCATCCCTTGCCGACTCTTGATTGCCTCTGATTTTCTTCGGGTTACCGTCATTAGAGGTGTAGATCATGGTAAGGTGATATGTTGAGACCACAGCTTGGGCGTCATGAATTAGCGGCCTCCCAATGATGGCATTATACGCCGCCGGGACGTCTACAACCAGAAATTCCACCATGAGGTCTTTCGACCGGGACCCTTCTCCTATTTTGACCGCCAACTTTACCGTCCCTTCTGGGACAACAGATGCTCATGTGAAGCCGATAACCGGGAAAGAGACTGGTTTCAGACATGTTCGTCAAATCCCATCTTTTCAAATGTCTCTTTGTAGAGGATATTGGCGGAGCTTCCTCCGTCCACTAGAACACGGTGAACCATTGCATTGGAAATTTGCAGAGATACTACCAAAGGGTCGTCGTGTGGGTAGACGATTCCTTTAGCGTCCTCTGAGGTGAATGCTACAGACGACATAGATGGGGTGCCGGCCATTTCTGGCGTTGTTAAGTTCACCTGGTGACGGACTTCTTGAGGCTGGCTTTCGCCCCGTGAATACTACCGCCTCTAGTTGGTCCTCCGCTGATGATGTGGATCTCAGTGATCCTATCCTTTACCGGCCTTCTATTGCCATTGTCGTCCTCCCTTGGAGGAGTTTTGCGATCGTTCCTTGATAGGTACTGGGTAAAGTAGCCTCGCCTAACGAGGTCTTCAATCCCGTCCTTAAGGTCCTTACAATCGTTGTTTGTGGCCGTAATCATCATGAAACTCACACCACTTGGACTTATCCTACCCTTTGTACATTTTTCGCGGCCTTTGCCACTTATCGTCCTTACTATGATAGTTAAAAATCCGGGCCCGGGATATTGTTACGGAGTATAATTGTTGTATTTGTCTGGCCTCCTTCGAACCCCTTTTTCACAGAGTTGCTTTCCTCTTTTCTGCCAGTTGACTCCGATTTTTTATCCTTCCGGTATTTGTCATCCCGGCGATCCTTATCTTTGTCTTTCTCTTTGTCTTTTTCTATGGCCACTGGCCTTTTTGCGTTAGCTGCCTTGTCAAACTCTTCCCCCTAATGAAGTCATTAGCCTTTCCCAGGACTTCTGTTAGGCATGTCATCTTTTTTCTGCCGAGATAACTGCGAAATGGGGTACCTCTTTCAACCCGTCATTAGGGCCAGTACTGCTACTTCCTGCTGCAGTGTCGGATGGTGACGGCTTCGGCATTGAAACGCCCGACATAATCCCTCAAGCTTTCAGTCTCCCCTTGTTTAATAGACATTAACTCGCCGGTTGTTCGTTCGCGACGCTTATTGCTGACAAAGTGTGTTACGAACATGGATGTGAGTTGTCGGAAGTCAAACACAGTTGCCGGCGGAATGCTTTTAAACCAGGTCTGCCCTAATCCGGTTAAGGTGGATGGGAACACCTTACACCATACTGAGTCAGTATCAGTGTATAACATCATATGGCCCTCATAAGCCGATAGGTGATCCTCGGGGTCCGTCTTACCGTCATACTTACATGTCATTTTCAATTTTCCATGGGCTCCTGTAGATTGCAGTGGAAAAGGGGGAATTCCGTAATGACACCTGCGCTCTACGCCGGTATTCACCTCGGCTTCTCGGCTGGGAGGAATCTGCTGAACCTCAGTATCCTGCGCCTCCTCCTCTCTTCCTCCTCGTTCCCCACCTGCTCTGTGGGGGTCTTCGAATGCGCCACCTGATCCTGGTCATGCCGGTCTCGCTCACCTTGGCGGCCCGTCCATGGTGTACGGAGTTTTCTCACTGGACTGTGGGCTCTGCTCAAGGGTCGCTTTGGCCGGGGACCGGTCGGTGGAGTTCCGCTTGCCATTGCCTGAAACACTTCCGTTGCGCTTCTGAGTTGCTCTGGGGTGAACATATCCTGCAAGGTGTGAAAGATGTCTTCCTGGGGAGTTTCAGGAGTTTTCCTAGTGTTCACGGGCGGTCGAGTGTGTCTAGCGGCCGGCAGCGGAGTTGAATACCCCGGGGGGGCTTGGTCGATGGGGACATTGTTCTCATCGGTTTCCGGCATCCCTAATGGCTGCTTAGGATCCATTGGGGTTATTTGGATGCAAGGGATGGCTTAGACTACAAGGTATTGTTCTCCCCTCCTTCTAGCGCCAATTGTTCCGGTATGGGACAAATTACAGGGTTCTGAACCGCTAAGTCCTTGTATTCAAGACGGGTTGGATTCCTGCAAAATAGAATAAGTGAACTAGCCTCGGGGGTTGATCCGAGGAACGCCCCTCCGATGCCTAAGTCAGTATTAGGTTTAAAGCCGGTAGCTCTCAAGTATCATGTATTGGATTCGTGTACGTATCTTATGACTCAGATCAACGGAGTATTTATAGGGACTCGATTAAGCCCATCTCTTTGTTGGGCCAGTAATCACAGAAGAGATTCCCAAGAATATTCCCTTAGGATATATTCTTATCTTTAACTGAAAATATATCTTTTTAGGCCCGTAGGCGCTGTAGATATAAAATGGATCTTAGCCCAGGCTCGTAAGCCCAAAAGTTATTAGACCGGTATCAATTGAACCGGTATGGAACTTAGTCAGCCCCCATTAGAGAGATGGTCGTTTTAATCTAGTTTATAAGGTATAGAGGAACTAAACAAGATCAGAGATATTTGAATTAAATTTCTAAACTAATAAAACTATGAAAATCAAACTAAAAAGGATCTAGGGTAATGGTTTACCATGTTTATAACTATAATCTATCAAAATATCATCACAGTTCAATTAATCAGATATCTAGAGCACATGTTAATCCTTGGTCAGGCATTAACGCTCTCAAATCAACATATGCTAGTACGGTCGCTCAACATAATCAGGTTTGCTAATTGTAGGTAAGCCTCTAAAGAGTACTATCTCTCGATCTATGACTCGATATTAGCAATATTTAATCAGACAATTGATCAGATTGCAAGATTAACAATAAAACACTAATCAATTAGAGAAATCAATAACTAATCAAACCATGAATAAATATCAATCAAATCATATTATATAAACATGGATCCCCAAACGCTAGAAATAAAAAACTACTCTATCATGAAATAAATAATAAAATCTAAAACTATAAAAGAAAACATAATCAAAGAAATCAATGAAAGAAACTAATAGAATTCATGAATTAATGAAGAAGAATAAAAACTAGGGTTTACAACTAAAAACTAGAGAGAAAAGGAGGAGAGAAAACTAAAACCTAAGAATAACGTGAAAGGGGAGGAGGAGAGAGAAAGAGGGAAAAACTATCTAAATAATACTACCTCCGTTTCAAATTAATTGTTACACTTTGACATTTTACACTATTCACAAATTGCACTTTGACCCTCGTTTGTGATTTATACGTGAATAAAAACATAGTCATGTAGGATCTTGTTAGATTCGTATTAGTATGTATTTTATTAATATGTACTTTTTATAATTTTTACAAATACAAAACTAAAGATAAGGAAAAGTGTAAGTGTAACAATTAATTTTACAATATGTCCTCAAAGTTTTGCATTGGCATGCGTGAAAAGTGTAAGTGTAACAATTAATTTGAAACAGAGGTAGTATTCACTTAATATCCCTAGGAAAGTAATTTACAAGATAAGGAAAGTCTTAAATAAATCATTAATAGGCGGATTAGTAATCCGCGCGTACGCGTGGCAGATTCCAGCAGAAACAGTGCAATCTTCCGAAAGGCATAACTCCTTGACCAGAAGTCTCCTCAGGGCGTGCCACCTATCGTTGGAAAACTATTCAAGTCTAGTTTACAAATCTGCTGGAATTACTTGGTTTTAATAAGCACATCAAAAGTTATGATCAGAAGAGTAGACGTGACTTCTTTTTCACATTTCTTCTAGTGATTTTCCGCTTTGTTTTTGCTCAAACTCGTACTATGACATATCCATACGATTCTTATTCATTGTAGCTTCCTTCCAAGTGCTCCTAATCCTCAAGTTTAGCTAATCATACACCAAATATGTTTTCAATGCCTGAAATTCATCAAAAACAAGAAAACATACCGAATAGGAGTAGAAAAGTATAACTTAAGAATATAATGCAACAATGAACCTAAATATGAAACTAAATGCTCTAAAATGCAACCTAAATGCACCTAAAAACTATATATATAAATGACTTATCAGCCTTGCAAACTGTTATGAGTTTAGACTTATCTCCTTTTCCCATTCGTGGCCAGAGGTTTAGCGCCAGGAAGTCCACGTCCCTTCCTATGATTGCAGCACTATATCCTCTTTTATCCATATTTCCTAGTTGGACCTTTAGGTCCTTTCCAAATAGTTTGGTGATCTTGGATTGTCACTTATTCATCTATTCTTCCTTGAATTCTTCCCAATCCTCTTGTAAGATGTCCATGTTAAATTTATGCCTCCAACATTCTCCAGGGAATAGTGGTGGAGGGGTGATTCGCTAATTAGCCATCTCTTAAGAATTTTCTGGGATTTTGTAATTCGAAAACAATGATATTTAAGAATGAAACATTTCCAAGGTACAATAGTGCATTTATAATACAATTATTTTAACGGTTATCCCTATTCTTATGGATAAACGGCACGTTAGTTGTTATCATTTTAAATAACAATTGCACGTCTTTTTAATTAATCTTAACTATCCAAAATTTCAGCCATTATTGGGTAAACATGGGTAAATATGGGCTTGCCCACTAACTCTTGACGTGTCATATCATTTCTTTAGAGTTTCACCATTCAATGATGTGTGCAAGTTGGACAGTCATCATTACTTTTAGAAGTAACTTATGTCTATCTCTTTAATAATGGTTAGAAGTTTTGGCATCCCAAGAGACACTTTATTTAAAATTAATTAACCATATAGTATGCATTATTTGATTTGATGGTTCATTTTTGAATAATCAATTAAATAGCCTAATTTTGATTGGACGAAAATATAAATAATGCAAACAGAAATTATGAACAATTGTTAAAAGAAGTTTTTCATTTCATTAACAAAAATGGGATTTACAACCTAGTGCTGAAATTTTAAAAATTTACAACCTATTTAGAATTTTATAATTCTAAACTCTAGGCCTTGTTCTAATCCGTAGGAAACCTTGAC
The DNA here is from genome assembly GCF_026745355.1 of Beta vulgaris subsp. vulgaris. Classification (NCBI taxonomy): domain Eukaryota; kingdom Viridiplantae; phylum Streptophyta; class Magnoliopsida; order Caryophyllales; family Amaranthaceae; genus Beta; species Beta vulgaris. The sequence goes on along the minus strand of NC_079202.1, from coordinate 27,674,732 downwards.
CTGTAGGCGTCTGAGTATTCCTCAGGACCGCCACCATTAGTGCCTCCAACAGCATCGTTAGAGTCGTCGCCATAATAGAAGCAGTCTTCACCGCTAGAGGCTTCCTCTAGGAAGAAGTCCTCTTGAATGCTCCTCCTTTGGAAAGGAGGTTCATCTTCATCTTCCTCGTTGTCATCATCATCTCTGTTAGATTCATCTGACGGGGGAGGAGTGTCTTTATCTCTTTCTTCTTCCTTCTCTATCTCCTCTAGTATTTCCGAAGGAGTGAGAAAAAGGATGATCAACCTCTTGTGGGCTGATTTCAGAGGCCCCTGTCACACAGGATTCAGTAGAAGACTGGGGGACGTCCATTTGGAGACGAGTATTTCTAAGAAGGTTTAGGGAGATGAGAAGTTTTTCTTGAGGGGGTGATTTCAGGAGATGAATGTTATGTTTTAGATTATTACACTACCCTTTTTTTATAAGGGATTGTATTGTCTCCTGAAAGACAGAAGATTATGCCCCTTTGTGAATTGGCTTTTGAATAACACAACCCTTGGGATGGGGTTCCAAGTCATTACTCGTTAAAATAGGCTTGTTTAATATGATGACTTTGAGACCCCTATGTTTTAATTTGTTAAAACTTGATATTAACATGGCCGAATAAATTAAAAGATGACAAAAATGAATGTACCACGCATTCTGCACGTGTTTATTTTTGGTTGTCTTCTCCATTAATACCCTTTTCAAGGATTATAGAAAAATTTCAAATCTTTTAGACCAATTTAATTCGTTTCTTTACGAATTCACAACCATTGGCAAACTTCAATTCACCATGTCTAACGAAAGAACTCACCGTGAAAATGAAATTAATGAGGCGCTTGTTAGAAAGAGTGGAGCCATGCAATCTGAGGCAGCTTGTCAACTATGCAACGCCATTAGAGTGAACATTGGAAAATACAAATCCCAAGTGTTCTGGTATGTTAATAAGTGCACTGACGCTAATATGCCTTTAGAGGATAGAGTTGCCACAATTGGTCCTGACTTTCCTTTCAAGATGCAAAGCCCAAAACACCAACTCATCTTAAAAACAGTGCTATCCGTTCTTGGATCATATCATTTTACAAGATAATAAACCCAGAACGCTTCCATTTACTTCAAGGTTTTCCCACCACTTGCACTGGCCTTTATCCATCAAACCTTTTAAAGGTTGATTTCAGGAGTGGAAGCAAGAGCACGGTTTCTGCACATGCAACCTTTTCATGACAAATGGACCAAGAACAAGATATTTTCTTTCTTGAGACTAGCTTCTTATGAAACCATTCCCTTTGATGGAGCTATGTTCACTGCCTTATTGGCTTGTTGGGACCCTGCCATCAACTACTTCTTGTTCCGATGGGGACCAATGACTGTAACATTGGCTGATATTGCCTTTATTACTGGGACTTTTCCAACGGGTAAATATGGGATTGACCTCCCTAACTTCCATCATGTTAAGGAGTATAACCAGCTATACAGTTAGTGTCTATCAACTTTTCGCCAAATTGCTAGTCCTTCTGCTAGTACTAGTAAGTGTGGCTTTCAAAGATTTGTTGATTTCTTCATCAATAAGGATCCTAAAGAAGTAGTAACTTTCCAGGTGGAGGTATTGTTCCTCACTTTTGCATTTTCCAAATTAATGATGTCCAAGGCTGGAGGAGTTGTAACATTATGGCTATCTCTACCTGTTAATATCTCTTGTACTTCTGATGAAGTAGCTTTAGCTCCTGTTCTATTGGGGCAACTTTACAGATGTCTCTTTAAAAGTAGAAAATCCTTCAAAGGTTTTGTAATTCCAACCTCTGAGCCCCCTATATTCTCTACTGGTAAGGGATTTGGACCCTTGTGGCTTTTAACTTGCTAGGGCCACGTATACTTACCCAGGCTGATGGTAATCAACCTCCCTTCTTCTTTTGAAGCATCTAAGGGTTCAGAGGAATATAACCTTTCTTTTGATCATCTTTTATCCCTCTCTAAACTTGAAGATTGTAGATGTTATGGTAAAGCTAAGTCAGCTTCAATCTTATATCTCCAGATGAGGTTTAGCATCCAAGTTTACTCTTTTCGTACTTCTTGATCTTTACATCCAGTCTTGGCATCTGAAATATCTTCCCAAGTAAGCAAGTTGTTTCTGTTGAAAAGGACACCTAGCGCCTTTAGGTAATGCATGCTTGTCTACAATCCCTTGACATTCACTCTAGTTCCTTAGGGAGTGGGAAATTTTGGAGTAGTGTCCTTAGGTTCAGGGATTTCATAGCTGTTGAACCTAAGTACTTTGGCTTTGAAGCCTATAATCCACAACTGGTAGCTAGACAATTTGGATTGGTCTAAATGTTAGCTATGCCTTATTTCTTAACCAGTAATGATCCTTGGATATCAAGGGGTCGTTTTGAGGAAGGCAAAGCCCTTCGAAGTAAAACTCTCATCCTTAATCTCATGTCCATCACTCCTTGGAAATGGATCACAAAACCTGTTTGAGGCTTCCAAGCATGGTGAGATCATGTATTCCCAAATGATTCAAAATGTTTTGACGCTTTGGCGCACTTTGAGAATCAATTCTTCTTAGGTTGTAAGTAATTTCTTTCCTTAATTATTTTATAACTTTCAGGAGAAGTGAATATTACTAAATCTTCCCTATGCGTTTTGTTGCTTTTTAGCTAAAGTTGGCAGGAAGAAGCTAAAAGTCCCTAATGATATGAAGGTGGAATGGCAGGATTTATTGGGCCATCGCGAACCAAAGGGTTCACCCTCCTGTTTCTATAAGATAAGGATGATGCTGCTTATGATCAAGGGATTTCCTATGGGATATGTCCAAATTATGGAGGATATTCATACCATGGTACCAATGGAGCAAATTGACCCTTTTAAGAGGGCTGTAAGGAAAAGAGATGATAATTTTCTCTTTGCCTCTAAGGACACTCAACCCTAGGAGTTGGTGGAGCAATCTGAATATGTTCACAAGGCTACCAAAAGAGAGATCACAGTTGCCTTTCTACTTCTAAATCCTTGAGGAATTCCTATAGGAAAGGTCCTAAGTTTGAAGCATCTTCTGAGGTACAACAATGTGTGATCTCTTCTAATGAGGATGATGCTAAGATCGTATCTCAAATCTTTCCCAAAATTAGACTTTATGGAGTTAAAGCAAGTATGGATACCCTCTTTCAGTCTCTTTTGTAAGAAGTTTCATTCTTTAGAATACTAACCTATTTTGATTCCAGAATCTTCTACTTTGAAAGAGTCTAAGAACTCTAATAATCCTTCTTTTAAGAAGCCAACACCTCTATACTCTGCCAATCCACCTTCAGTAGATATTACTATAGTGGTTGACCCAAGATTTAATCCAGAAGGTGATTGTGTTGATGAACCCATCATCAATCATCCCACTCCCTTCACAAGCAATGCTGCCCTCAAGTTGGAGACAGTGGTTTCCCCTTCTTTGGAAGGACATGGCCTCCCAGTTGGAAGAAACTAAGCATCTTAACGCAGAGTTTGCTGATGAATACTTGCTTCATCAATTTAACGAAGATCCCTTGGAGTCAACTCCCTTAGATGTTGAATTTTCAAGCTCTCCTATTGCTCCAACAATTGTCATATCAAGCCCTTCTATTGTTAGGGGTGAATCTAGAGGATGTTGTTCCCTTAGAGATTACACCCTTGAGGAGCAATACAGAGCTTTTGACTACATCTGTATCTAGAGGTTCATCATCAACTTCACAATCCTCTTCTGGAACTAATTTGCCTTTTGTTTCCTCGTGAATTCATTATTGACATCCTCCATATGAATCCATATCCTCATAAAACCAGTCTTCACTCTCTTGATAACTTGGCTTCTCTACTTTATGATGCAGAGGGAAGCACTCAAGAAGCAAGTGTGATGAAAGAGTCTGATGGAGGGAAAACAACAAATTTGCAAATGTCCATCATTGTAAGGAATCAACCTGCTTCTACTAGCATTGATTATTCCTCCAACGATGAGTCTTCTAAGCATATAAAACAAGAAGACAAGATATGGGACCTCTGATTAACCCTTACAGACAATCCTTATGATCATACTTCTGGGCAGACTCTCAAGCAGATTTTGGAATCCCTTATTTCTCAAGGCTTTGAGTATTGGATACCTTGCCTTGATTATGTTAAATAGACTCTTCTTCTCCAACAATGTAATGCTGAATCAAGAGTTCAATCTCTCAAATTCTCAGCTTAAAAGCTTCAAGAAGAGGAAGCTTCTTTGGAAACTCTAGCCAAGTCCTTCAAAAACTTCAATAAACGGATCCAAGATTTTTTTGGGTTCTTTTGATCAGAAGTTGAAGTCTCTTTCTGAGGAAAGGCAATCTCTATAGAGTTGCTTGGTTGAGATCAATAAAGTGGAAACAAATATTATCAACGATAAGTCTTCACTTCAAAGCTCCATTGATATTTAAAAGAATAAGCTACACCAAGGGCACACCAAGCTTGCCAATTTGAGGCAAGAGATGTTCAAAGACATGGTTGTACAACAAAGCTTGATCCTCCAAAAGGAGAAACTCTGTAATGCTTGGTCAGCCATTAAAAACCTTAGTTTAACTGATAGACAATGTTGGAATGTCTATGATATAACATTACTTTTTAATGTTGTAATCTTAATAATCCCTAGATGTTTGAAACAATTTTGCATGTTTTTGTTAAAACACAGGACCCTAGTGTCCCCATATAGATGGCTGATACTCCCTCCGTCCTCTATTAGTTTACCCGTATTCCTTTTAAGGGTGTCCCTTATTAGTTTACCCTTTTCTTTTTTTTTTGCTATATTTGAAAAGGGACCACAAACTTTTTATCACACATACATTCAACTTTAATATAAAATGATAGTTCTCTTTCTTTCTATGACCCACAACATTATTTCTCCTAAAATTTTGTGCAAAAGAAAGGGGTAAACTAATAGAGGACGGAGGGAGTATTTCTTTCGAAATTTGCCATTCAAAGCTATATCTTTTATGCTGCCATCTATGTCTTTTAATAGGTATGCATATCCAGCCATTTTCTTATGAATGATAAAGGGACCTTGCCACTTAGGTGACCATTTCCCTAATTGAGGATCTTTGTATGTTGCTTATGGCAGAAACATTTTTCCAAACTTTATCATTCTCCTGAAATTCTTTAGGCACTACCTTTTTGTTACAGGCCCTAGCAACCTATTCTTTTTGGATTCTCATTTTGTTCAAAGCTTCTTTCTTATCTTTTAGAGCATCCATAATTTCAATATTCATTGCTTGTGAATAGTCATCTCTTGATAATCCCATTTGTTGGGCTACCCTAGATGACCTTATGTTCACTTCAGCAGGGATTACTGGAGTATGTCCATAAACTAAATTAAAAGGAGTAACTCTTGTTGCTTCCCTTTTAGAGGTCATATAGGCCCATAGGGCATATGAAAACAATTCATCCATTTTCTTGGACTATCATCTATTAACTTTGAGATCCTTTTTACTATGATCTTATTGGTAGCCTCAGCTTGACCATTTGCTTGAGCATAGTAAGGTGTTGAGTGCAATTTAGTAATCCCAAATTGATTGAGATAATCCAGCTTGTCACGGTTCTTGAATAATGTGGCTTGATCAACGGTTATAATTTCTGGAATCCCAAATCTTGTAAAGATTTTCCCTTCCAAGAAATTTATTACAACCTGGGTATTGATCTTATTGAAAGCCTGAGCCTCCACTCATTTGGTGAAGTAATCAGTCACCACTAGGATGTATGAATGATTTTTAGAGGATGCAGGATTGATTTCTCCTATGACATCTACTACCCATCCCGCTGAAAGGCGGAGGTTTAAAAATGTATATCAGTTTTGAGACTGGTGCCCTACTGATGGGTCCAAACTTATAACATCTTTTACAACCTTTAGCATAATCTATACAATCCTTTCTCACAGTGGGCCAATAGAAACTATGTTTGTGCAACACCCATCACATTTTTAGGCCGTTTTGATGAGCACCACATAGCCCTTGGTGAATCTTTGCCATGAGAGTTAGAGCTTCTCCAGCATCCACACACTTCAAAAGTAATCCTTCTAGATCCTTTCTGTGTAATTCACCAAATTGCATGCAAAACTTAGTTGCTGCCATTTGACTCTATTTGGCACTTTTATCCTAGTTGAATTATGGAGATAGTGGATAATCTCATCCCTGTAGTCCCTTTCCTCCCTTAATGTTGAAACTCAATAGACTTCCAATGTGTTTTCTGATATTTCTTTATCAGTTTCATTAAGAGGATCTAGGATATTTTCCTAGAGAATGATATCTTTATTTTGTGAAGACACCTCTTCTCTGGCAGAAGCTATTTGGGATAGTTGATTTGCCATTTTGTTTTCTTCTCTAAGAACGTGTATGAAAGTAATTTACCACTTCTCCTTTACCACCAATCACCACCTTTACCACTACCCCTTCACTGACCACCACACCAACCATCACCATTCACCATCAATAAAAATACAAAAACCACCCAGAAAATTCAAACAAAACCCCAAATCAGATATAAGAACTAATTAGAAACATTAGAAATTTGAGTAGAAATTTGAGCATCCCAACCCCAAAAACCAAACATCAGATCTAAGAAAAGTACAAAAAATTCGAGAGCCCCCACCCCTACACCCACGAATGTCGTAACCCCAAATATCGAACCTAAAGCCCAGAAAAATCAAACTCAAACCCATGAAATCATCTTCAACAACAAATAATCTTCAACGACAGCAACAAGAAAATCGAAACTAACCCAGATCGAGCAAACCATAAATTCGAGCAGGTAAGAGGAGTTGATTTCGTCGAGGTAAGAGGGGTTAATTACTGGGAGAAGATGCAGCGAGAGGAGTCGATAATGCGAAGGAGGAGAGAGAAGTATAAATAGACGGAGGAAGAGAGGGTGATGGCGGCGTTGAGTGGCGAGGTTGGTGATGCGGCGGTTGGTTGGGTCATGGTGGGTGTATGATTTCGGCGAAAATTAGGGTGTCTTTGTAAGGAGTGATGAGTGGGGGTGGTGGTGATGAGTGGGGTGGTGGAAAGAGGGGTGGGTGGGGGATGAATGGGTACTTGGGGAAGTAGTAATTAGTTTAATAATAGTTGGGATCTTTAAGTTTTTAATGAAGTTTAGTGTAGTGTAACAAGGTTTTTAGTAGAGGGTAAATTGGTAACCTTAAAAATTTACCTAAAATGGAAAGAATGACATTATTGCATTTATTCTATTACATCTCAAAATGGCAAATGTTGCACTTTTTTGTTACGGGGAAGTACTGTTCATAAAAAATCGAAAAAGCATATCGAAAAAATGGAACCGGTCTAATTGGGTGGTAACCATACCAATAAAAAATATTTTAACTGTACGGTTACCAAACCGATGAAGGTAACGGTTTAACAGTACGGTTACTGTTATGATTTTTGGGTGAACGGTTAACCAAAATACCGAAATATTTTTGTTCGTTATTTAATTATTGTAAAACATTTTCCAACAATTACAATGATTCTAATATTTGTTACTAAGTTACAACAACTAGAGTAAGTATGAGATTATTTAAAAACTCAAGTACTAACATAAACACTATAATTAGAAAATCGAGTGATTCTTAGTGTTTGTTATGTTTCCCAATGGATGTATTATACACTTTATAATACGTGTTATATTAGAGTATATGCACAAAAAACAGAAAATATATATGTAAATTAAGTAAAATATAATAGTATAACTTAAATAATGGTTAACTAAAAAACTGTACCGAAGAAACGGTTAACCGCTTAGACGGTAACGGGTCTAAACGATTACGGTTACGACTACGGCTCACAAAAAGAGCGAAGCAAAACTTTCGGTTACCGAACTAAAATGTTGTTTCGGAACAGTTAACCACTCATGAGCACCCCTATATATACCTTTGGGATTCCGTTGCGACCTAGAAGCCCAAAATGGATCTATATGTGATCACCATTATGTTTCCTCATTTGTTGTAACAGCAAACCAGGTGAAGATATTATTAGTTTTTAGGACTTATCGAAACACGTTGGTTTTATCATGGTCGGCTGAAGTAGGGGTGCTTATCAGTCAAGTAGAGTTTGAAGTCTTGTTAGCTCGGCTCGTGTTCATTTAGATTTATTTAAACTCGAGCAGAGTTCGAAACTTGACGAACTGAGTTGTGACAAAGCGAAGCAAGCTTGACCTAATATTATGTTTAGTTTACTCCTCTACTTAATATTTCTTTTTCGAATATTTTGTTTATTCAGTTTATTCTATGATAATAAAACTATTAACTTATTGTTGTGCAATATCTAGAGTAAATAAATAAATAAATATATATATATATATATATATATATATATATATATATATATATATATATATATATATATAATATATATATATATATATATATATATATATATATATACATCCATAATACATTATTTTCATATGTAAAAAGGAATCTATTCCGTTCACGAGATTTTCGAGCCGAACTTGTCATAACTCAGCTCGGCTATTCCGTTCATGAGGAAAAGATTAACGTCAGTAAGGAGGCACCAACGAGTTGTACGAAGCTTGAACCGTATCTACATCATGATAAACCGTTATACACAATGAAGACATAGTTCAAGCACAATTTTACCCTTCGCAAAAATGACACATTGTTGGTCTATATAACCAAACAAAAACTCATATGGTTTGTGTATGCTTAGATTTTCTCAACTTATTAGAATAAGTTTTAGTAAAAAAACAGATTAAATTTAGCAAAAATGAATTAAATTTAGCAAAAATAAATTCAGTATAAATAAGTTTAGCAAAAATAACTTTAGTAAAAATAAGTTTAGCAAAAATAAATTCAGTAAAAATAAGTTCAACAAAAATAACTTATGTTCAGCAAAAATAATCAAACATAGGTTGGGTTCAACAAAAATCTACTTTAAGTTTAAGCAAAAATTAGTTAACTTGAGCAAAAATAAGTTTAGTTTAGTAAAGATAAATTAAGCAAAAATAAGTTCAGTAAAAATAAAATCAGCAAGAATCAGTTAAATTCAGTAAAAATAAGTTAAACAAAAATCAGTTGAAGAGAACACAACCTTATATTAAGGCATGTGTTTACTGAACATTAGAATTTTAACTCGAGGATTATCGCCTCCTCTGGGTCTACAAGTGAAAGACCCAGCTCAAGTTTCATGTACAGTGTAGAAAACACAGCAACAAGGGCAACAAGCAACAACACCCTCGAAGGCAATTACACGGTTACTAATTAGTACTACAGCAGCATAGCAATTTAGTGCAACTGCGGAGTATACTCCGTAAATTAGTACTTTATGTAGCCTGAATTCTTCAACCAAGGAAGCACCTCTTCTAAGCCATCCTTCAAGCTCCTTGGGTTATAACCCAACTCATTCTTTGCTTTTCCACATGAATATGCCCATTGATGCCGCAATACAGCTACAGTCTGCAGCAAATTTTAACCACATAAACGTCACGACTTTGTGGTTTTCATAAAACAAAAGGGAAAATCTAAGAGCCATGGAATTAGACCAGGCATATGAAACATCATAGAACTGCTTTCAAATAAATTACACGACAGGGCGGCAAGCAGTGCCAAGACAAGTAAGACGCAATAATCATAACCAGTTCAGAAACATGCATCTTATTGCCTGCTATGAACTTCTGGTTTTAGGTCATGCATTCGAAATTAATCAAGCAGATGAAGAGTTGGTGCCCGCTATGTTGCTAAAAACTGGGAGTAATAACATACCGGGGGACTGAGCAATGGCAACTTTCCGGTAATCCGTGCAAAAAGAACTGAAATCCATCCATAAGCCTCTATCACCCACATGGGAATACTCCAATGTGGCTTACTCGTGTTGGTAAGGACAGCTGCAGCATCAAAAACATACTTGAATGATGCATTGTCTCCTGTAAGCAAATATCGTTCACCCAAACGACCTTTTTCCATAGCTGCTATGTGTCCCTCCACCACATCATCAACATAACTAAAAGAAAATCTGTCATTTCCATGTCCAATATAACCAGGTAGCCTCCAATTAAACCGCTCAATTAGCTGTCACACACACAATAAAGTTAGCCAATCTCCAAAATTAGATATGAAACATAGATATTAGCGCTCACTTAGCTGACAGGCAAAATAAAGATGAAGTGGGGCAATCTCCAAAGAATATACACATCAAATGCATGCTCGGGTTGGGGTAATGCATTAAGGGAGTAATAGAAGAAAAGACAAAGAGAATGAAGTATTAATTGTTTTAGAAGGGGAGTATTCTCATTTTCATTTTGGGGTAATAGTTACCCACAACCCCCCTAGGATAATGTATTACCCCAAAAGGAGAGTAATAGTTCCCCTCAATCTTTCCTTCAATGCATTATCTATATGACTATATCATACTACCACATCAATTCATCTTCAACTATCATAATTTTGATTCCATTATCCCCTTAATGCAATAACCACAACACTTAAATCTACATATACCAAGAAACAGAATATTAGAGCAAGCACCACCACCAGCAAACACCAGATGTATCCTGAATGTGACAAAAGATTCCCAGCTCCCATAATAAGGTAGCAACAATATCAACTAAAAAGTTCAGTGAGGTGTTTGCTAGTTTCATGGTTTTGTCTGGATAATCATCCACAACGTACTAAAAAAACCATAAGCAACGCTGAGTCTCATGCACATGATATCAAAGATTGGAAAAACAAGATCAATGTGAAAATATAAACTCCAGGAGTCTAGTGCCCATTTTATATGACTAACCAAACCATATGAACTGCACCTTCTATACAATATGTTAAATTCTTTGGCTCCACGAAACCATATGCAAAAGCACTAGACTCAGGTCTCAGAAGTCCACCTCCCCCCCCCCTGCCCCCAACGCAACATGAAGAAAAAGGAAAAGGGGGAAAATCTATATAAACATCCTCCCATCGCTCCTTTCTCTAGGCAAATTCAGGAACTCACAAGCAAAGGAAAAAGCTCGATCAGGAAGTAGTCAAGTATAGCAAACTTATGCAAGCAATTATGATCAATAATTGGAGTAACTAGACCCGATGTCATTAGATGATCAATGATTTGAAAGCTAAGATCTAATGATGAAGTAACATACTAAATATCATGTAAAGATTATAATGGCCCTCTCCCTCTCTCTCAGTCAATCACTCACCAATTTAGCTACTACATTTCCAGCAGTAAGCTTGCCAGGACCGTAGATAACTCCGGGATAAACTAATACAATCGGAACCCCGTCTGATGCAGCTTGTACTGCTATTGCATCAGCTTCAACCTTTGATTTCTCATATTCAGTACAAAAAAAATTCTTATGGTGTACCTTTGAGAAAATAAACAAAACAAAAGAGAATTTCTTAAATCCCAAGTTATACCGAAATCAAATCATCAATTAAAAACAACATACTACATATGACATGCAACACTATTTATGTTCTCAGCAAAAGTAATTTAAGTAAAATTAGCTTGCAACAAGATTTGAACCCTTGACCTCTTACTATTATACTAATAACACAATTACCATCTCAACCAACTTTTAGTCATGCTTTTAAGTGTCTACATTATTATATTTGTAGAGTTTAAATGTTGAGTTTTGCTTAATATATTTTAATGGGAATGGGAAACAATGTATATCAAGTTCGAAAAACAATACCAAGCTGGAACAACGCCCAGGCCCAAATACTAGGTAGAGTCTAAAAAAAAACTGAACCAAACGGACTCTAAATCAGAATGTACTGAAATTTTTTGTTCAAAAGACTTTTTGGTGGTATATTCAATACAAAAAATTCATTACAAAAGGTAGTATATAAAAACCCAACATATGACCAACTTATTGGTATACTCCCTCCATTCTGAAATAAATAAAATGTTTATCTGCGAGAGCTCTCACAACAAAGAAAGTAGCGTTTAATTTATTTCAAAACGGAGGAAGCATAATTATCGTGATATTTTTTTTTGTTCCAATACACAACTCTATTGATTAAATATACTACTTGTTTCAATCGATACGTTACTTATATTGATGATCGGAAAAAAAAAATGAATAGAACAAAAAAATGTACAGAACAGTTCTGAATTGCCCAAAGCTCAATCAATAAATCAAACATTTACCTGATTGTCATCGGCAATGACGCCGCCATCAGTAGGTCCGAGAGCGAAAAACGACGACGTATAAATTATCTTCTGAACCGTGTTACTATCTCTATAAGCTTGAATTACATTTTTCAACCCTCCAACATTAACCTGCAAAAAAAGTCAACACAAATTAATTTTTTTTTTTCCTTTGAGATAAAAAAAGGAAAAAAAAAGGTTGATCAATAATTACATTGAAGAAAGAAGAGGAATGAGGAAGCCAAGGCTCAACAAGGGCAGCAGAATGGATGATGACGTGGCAACCGGAAAGAGCGGAGTGAAGGGTAGAAATGTCATTTACATCGCCGAATGAGAGTTGGAAGTTGGGAGAAGAAGGAGAAGGAAGAGAAGAGAGGTTGCTAGTATGGCGGACAAAAGCACGGACTGAGTAGCCATTGTTGAGTAAAGTATGGCAGAGTTTACTGCCTAAGTAACCTGATGCTCCTGTCACCAATACTTTTTTTTCATTTCTCTCCATGTCTAATTTTGTTCACGCCAACCACGAACTCTCGAAAGTGAGATTCATCTAGAGGTCAACATCAACGACCAAGCGGTTGTTTTTTTTAAGTAGATATTCATTTAGAAAGTATTGTGTCAGACCGTCTGACCATAATCTTTTGTGGGACGACTTTCAGTTGGTTTTAAATTTTTTTTCAGTTGGTTTCAATTTTTTTTAGTTGGTTTCAATTTTTTTCAGTTGGTTTCAAATTTTTTTCAATTGGTTTCAATTTTTGTTCAGTTGGTTTTAATTTTTTTTCAGTTGGATGTAAATTACCTCTAAATGAAAGTAAGTTACCTTTAAATGAAAGTAACTTGGATTCTTAGTTTTATTATTCTTTCAATTAACAAATAACTAAAATTAAAAAAAAAAATAAACATTAACCTCTGCTTTCCTCTCACTTTCTCCTTCTTCTTCATTCCACATCAATGGCATCTTGCTCCTACCCACCACAAATACTAGACCGTGAAGGTGAGATCGATTTCTCTCTCCTCTACAACAATGGCTTGCCACCAGTCGGATCTTTCTCTCTTGAACGTCCACCATCGACACAAAGGTGGCGGAGGAAGAAGATGAAGAAGGAGCAGCAGCGCGGCGGCTGCGGAGGAAGAAGATGAAGAAGGAGCAGCGGTGCCGTTCTCGCGGCTTCGTCCGACGAAACATATTGGGTCAGACGGTCTGACCCAGTACTTTCACTTATTAATATGAACTAGCTTTTAACCCGTGCAAAATGCACGGGAGGTTTTATATAGATATGATTTGGTCCCTGCATTATCTATGTGTTGCATTTTGTTTATTAAGTAGTGTTTTTATTCCAATTTATCTAATTCATAATTATTAGAATCCAAGTATTTAAAGTTGAAAGATTATAAAATGTGAAATTATATATCACGATATTTGTTACAACATTTTAGAGTTTGAAAATCTTATAATTGTGATATATAAATTGATAAATGCGTTATGAAACAAAAAACACATCAACATGCACAGGAAGTTTTTTGTTTTATAATTTTAATATTTTAGGATGGTCTTGTAAAATTATAGTTTGAATATTAGCTCGTGATTTAAAGTTTTATAAATAATATCGTGTATTAAGAATACATTTTAAAATCGGTTTTAGACTTGTGCCACTTGCACGGAAAGTTTTTGTTTTAATAAATTTAAGGTTTTACATTATCTCTCCTAAAATCATGGTGGAAGTATTTAACTCGTTAATCTATAAAAATGATAATATAAAAATTAAGAATATAAAAAATGAGACATACATATAAGTTTGAAAAAGTAAATTTTAATTTCTATTCCTATATACAGGTTTTCTAAAGTATGAGTGGTCAACTATAGGAAATCAATGGTTGAATTCATGATTATTTACTTACATAAAAGAAAAAAAAATTCAATACTTTTGACACATTATTATCAATTTCAATGATTATAGTCAATGCTTTTAGACTTTAAGAACTCATGAGATAATTCTATCTAAATTTTAAAATTAATGACATGTGTTTTAAATTTTATGATTGTATCGAGAGTATTAAATGTGGATATGACCCGTATGTTATATAGTTATGATTTTTTTAAAATGGCCTTGATATTTGAAAATTTTGCTCATACTTTTAAACTGGCAATATAAAATACTTTTTACATGTTTCCATCAATGTTATTGACTATATCATCCGTGTTTTAGACTTTGAGAACTACATTAGAACAATTCTATCTAAATTGTAAAACTAATAACTTGTGATTTAAATTTTATAATCTTGTGTTTAAGATAATTAAAACTTGGTACGTTGAATAGTTACAATTTTAGGGAGAAGTGTTTGTTGTTGTAATGATTACTTAGCTTGTGTTCAATCAATATTCTTTTATTGAGAATAATTAAAATTGCCTTATGATCGTACATTATACAGTCATGGTTTAAAGATGTATGGATTATATTATACAATGAATATTAACTACAGATTTTCATAACTATATAATAATACTATCTAGTATTGCAAGTTGTTCCGATATAAACATATAATATAATTTTCAGTTATCAAAAGATTTATGCATAATATGATGTAACTGATAATTTTTAGCAAGAAATCGTAGTGATTTGATTGCGCTTTTTAATAGTATTTTATTGAAAAACGTGAAAAATAAATAAATGGTGACATATGATTTTCGTTTTAAAAAAATTTTTTGAAAAAAAATAGATAGAAAACTGAATCATTTCCAAAAAAAAAATTCAAAGTCCTTTTTCAATTTTGAATTTCAAATTTCAACAATTGTAAAAATTACAGCTAAAAATAAAAATATTAGCTGGTGATTTAAATTTTATGATCTTGTATTTAGAATACTCGAAAATTAGCTTGCAACCCATGTGTTGAACTATGACTTATGAATTCATGTTATATCCATGTTATATTGTACAATGTCAACGATCCTGGAGCATTTACTAACAATGTTATATGAACAACTTTTTAGTGCTCGCAAAGGTAATATAATAGTGTTATATCCTTGTTATATCGTACAACATATATTATGGTAATAACTAATAATTAAAGATGTAATATAATTTTGGAAATAGTTTCATTTTTCTTTGCTCAAGTTAAAGATTTTTTTTAAAATCTCTATTCTCTTCACGTGGCTAAAATAATTTTTGCTTTTAGATAAATATATAGATTACTCATACTTTTAAAATAATGTTTGCTTGAAATAGTGACACTTCATTGTTTCAATACTTGGAGAAAATATTTTCTAAACTTTCCTTAAAAATAGTGTAGATATCATAATTTCATTCTAGGTCATCATACAAATTTGGTTTGGTCAAATTATCTATATATTTGCCTAATGAAATGTTTTTAAAAACATGGTCCAAAAAATTTTACCCTAATTTTATGTAATTAAGTTGTTAATCTTATTTTTTCTTTAAAAGTAAAGTCTTTCTACCCGCATGTACTATATAACTTTGAAGATACCAAATCATTTATAACTTAAAATGTACCATTTTCCCCCTTTTGTTTAAGTGACGTTATATTAATCGATGCAATGGATTAACGTATTATGATTTTTGTATTGATGGAGCAATGAACTCAGCAAATGGTATAGCAATATTTTATGATCATTTGAGACTGATGGACATAAAATCATACATGTAGTATTATGATTTTTGTATTGATGGAGCAAATGATTTAAGGATGATAACAAATAAATCTTCCAATCAAATTTCCTTAATTCTTGTACATAAATCTTTTATATGTCTATTTGCTTGATTTAAGGATGATTATAATACTCTTTCCTAATGAAGAGGATTGTAATTGATTTACTTAATATTCTTTCCTAGCTTTAAATATTATGGCATACGCCTTGAAGTAATATGCAAACACACATAAGCAATAGATTTCCTCCAATTTACACGTGGCATATGGATTGTGAGAAGGCATGAGAATTTGACATTTGGCGAATTAATTATGAGGGTGACACATAGGATTTATGTACCCAGCTTTATATAGATATATATATATATAGATTTACAAGATATTTATAATATAAGTTACAAATAAATATAAGGCAAAATTATAATCGTTGAGCAGAAATAATTTTTTTAAATACCTTTTTTAACATCGTTATTTGATGCAGCCTTATACGAGGGATTCCAATAATCTTATGTAATTTTGATTTAAAATTAAAATTAGAATTAATTCAACCTATTATAAGTGAAGTAATTACCGTCGTTTTTAATCGCGCACAAAATCGTATTAACAAAATTACGATCGTTACGCAAATTCTTCCACTTAATTTGAGCACAAGCTACTTCTACTTTATATTCCCTTCTCTCAATACTATATTTGAATAACAATAAACATATAACTAAGAAAAACAACAACTTTTGGAAGGACTTTTCAATATAATCTAAACCATCAATTTTCTTGCCTATGTTAACCCATTTTAAGTTCATAACTAGTTATTAGGCCCATACTATACCTCTAGTAAGTCAAATCTTCATTTATTAATATTATACTTTGAGATGAAAAGACAAAATATCACTTGATCTAGTGGTCAAAACTCTAGTATATAAACTTGAAGTCGCGGGATCAAACCCTTATTTTTTACTGTATGCAGATTACATGAAGTAAAACACTCTTAGGGAGAGCGTCACGTGTCAACTTTCCTTTTTTAGGAACGCTTTTAAATATATTAGGATGGATATATTAAAAATTAATAGTTTTGGTTATTTTGAGAAGCACTCCCTAAAGTTGGGATTATTTAATAATTAAGTTTCTCCGCCAGATAATGCTAACAAAAGAAAAAATTCCCACGTTGCATTCTTTTTCATAATACTATTTATATGTACCGTCTACGTCAAATACTTACGTAAAATGTTATTTTTTTAATTTGGTTTAGGTAAAACCGCGAATCCAACTATCGGTTACCTAAAATCGCTAATACAATTAGGGCGTGTTCGACACAAGCTTTTTAAGTAGCTTTTAGTCTCTTGACTCGATCAAAACACTAATTAAAAAAAATAGTAGTGTTTGGTAAGGTATTGGTGTAGGTAGCTTTTAGTGGTAGAAGTAGTGTTTTAGTACTGTTTGTCAAAATATATTTAAAAATGCGTTTAATAAAAAAAGACTAGCAAATGAGCTAGGCGCAGGAGGTCGAAACACTACTATTTTTATTTGTTATTGAATTTTATGAAATAATACTCTTATTTGCATTTATTAAAATATTTATTATAAATAATAAAAATATTTATTAAAAATAATAAATAAATAATTGGGCTTTTAAAATATTTTAAATGGACTCAAAATATTTTATGAGATTAAAATACAATTTATTATCATGAATAATTAATTAGGCTTTAGAACAATATTTCAAACACACTTTAAGTTGATTTTAGGTTGGCTCTTCGGATTGCTCTTCCATTGGGTAGCGCCAACTAATACCGGGGTATGTTTCATCATTGGACCCTTAAATGGGGAGACACGATTATGTGCCTACACCACCACTTTGGAACATGCAAGGTATGAACAAAACTTGTCGAAAGCGAAGACGATGGCTAACCACTCCTTTCCCATGGGGGTTTAGCTCCTTTGAGCCAAATCAAGTGTTTTGCTTAAGTAGTAGACACCATGTAGACTCTCTTCTTTCTTTTTCCCTAACTCATCTCCCACTGTGCTATCACTAGCATCACACACTAGTTTAAAAGCATGCTTCAATCTGAAGCCTGCACTATGGGAGCAGAAATTAGGGCCTTCTTTAGGGTCTCAAAAGCATGCATGCAATCATCATTAAATTCAAAATCAACATCTTTTTGAAGCAAATTAGATAGCGATTTTGAGATTTTTGAGTAATCTTTGATAAAGCGGCGATGGAAGATCGAAACCCGCATGTCCAACAAAAGATAGCACTCGCTTCTTCGAGGTTGAGGGAGGTAATTTGTCAATACCTCAATTTTGGTCCTATCAATCTCAATCCCTTTTTGAGAGATCTTATAACCAAAGACTATGTTCATCTTTTGACATCTCCCCAAAACCTTTTGGAGGTTAGATCGAAAAACGTCAAATATGAAAAAGTCATCCATGAAACCAATTGTCAATATTCAAGCATATCCAAAAAATGGCAGTCATAAACCTTTGAAAGGTGGAAGGAGTAATACACAATCCCAATGACATCCTTCGGTATATGAAGGAGCCTAATGGACATATGAATTTTGCCTTCTCTTATTTATTAGGGTAAATTGGAATTTGGAAGAACCCCGAATAACCATCTAAGAAACAAAAATGACATGGCCTGCCAATCTTTCAATCATTTGGTCAATAAAAGGGGGAGGAAAATGATCTTTACATGTGGCTTTGTTTAGATAACGATAATCAATACACATACGCTACCCGATTACCAACTTTGTGGAGATAATTTAACCTTTTGCATTTCGGATGACGGTCATTCCACCCTTTTTAGGAACAACTTGAACAGGGCTAATCCACCTAGTATCTGAGATAGTATAGATTATACCCACCTCAAAGAGTTCTTTCCTTTTTTTACCACCTCTTTCATGTGGGATTTTGCCTTCTTTGAGGCTCAATAGAGGAGGCTTGATCATCATCCAATTGAATTTGATGCATATAAAATGTAAGATTTCCACCCTTGAGATCATCAAGTGTATACCCGATGGCACTTCGATGTTGTTTTAAAATACAAATAAGTTCATCAAGAGAAGTACCATTCAGTGTAGAATTGAAAATCACAGGATAAGTCTCATTGTCTACAAGAAAATCATATTTTAAAGAAAGGGAGAGAGGTTTCAACTCACATTTATAAAGCTTTCAATACCTCAACATTGCATGATTAGGTTGATAGATAGGTGCTTTTTCCATAGCTTGCTTGATTTGCTGAGCTTCACCTTCCTTCTCTTGTTCCTCCCATAAAAGCACATCTTTAAGGGGTTTCCCTTGCTTTAATATAAGCCCTTAGTCTTAGCATTTCTTGCTCAAGGGAATTAATACAATGCATGCACTTTCTCCATAATAGGGGCTTTCATGCTTTTATTAAATGAGAATTCCATCTTCTCCACCCCGGTCGTCAATGTCGTGTCATCTATCTTCATATCTACAAGCACCCTGGTTGTTTTCAAGAAAGGTCTCCCAAGATGAGTGGTACTTGAGAGTCCTCTTCCATCTTTATCACAGCTAAATCACAAGGAATGAAGACTCTTCCAACTCTCCAACGGGGACCTTAAATGAATGATCCGTCAATTGTATCACTCTTCTAGTTGGTTTGAGCTTAAAGTTGAGCTTTCTTGCAATGGAGAGTGGCATAAGGCTAAGACTTGCCTCAAGTCGACCAATGCTCTTTTTGGCCCCAAGTATCTCATTCTCAAGGGTATAGAGAAGGAATCTGAATCTTCAAGCTTTTTAGGAAGCTTTTTTCGGAGAACTAAACTAACTTCGACGGTATGAGAAACAATCACACTTTTTTCAAGCTTACACTTGTCAAAGAGAAGCTTTTTAAGAAAGTTGACATACGTGGGCATTTGTGATATAGCTTAAAGAAAGGAATATATATATATATATATATATATATATATATATATATATATATTATTATATATATATGTGTGTGTGCGTGCGTGCGTGCGTGCGGCGTGCTGCGTGCGTGCGTGCGTGCGTGCGTGCGTGCGTGCGTGCGTGCGTGTGTGTGTGTGTGTGTGTAAGGTGTTCTGTCTTAGCATTAATGATATACCCATTAAAAGTCTCTGCTAGGTTGCTAGTTATTGTGTCAGCTTTTGTTTTTGTGCTTATGGAAGCTCTGCAAAAACACTTGGTCTAACGCCCCGACTTTGCATACATCCTTGTTAAGTGAACTAATCAAGATTAGCAGCGGAAAACCTTAACTTAGTTGGCGCGTTACCGCCGTACTTTCCCCTAGAGGAAAATACAAGGTAGCATTTAACATTAACTTACGTGGTCATTACTTTGATTTTCCACTCCTGATCAAAATACCTTAATAATAGTTTAATATTCTCTAGAAATTTCGGCAGAGTTTCCTTTGTAAACTGGACAACCCAAAATGGGAAAAATGCTTGAAAAATCTGCTACAATTAAAATATTCCCAAATCCTTAACTCAACGCTTCCGCGGAGTACAGCTAAAGTGAAACATGAGCAACATTCCTCATCCAACACTAGTTTAAAACTAACTCATTATTATCTAATACAAAGTGGAACGTCCTCGCCTCAAAAGAAACATAAAACCAACATAGCTGAACTCTTAGCACGTGACTGCTTCTACCTTAGAAAAGGTGCTCCATAACTCCAATCTGAAATCATTGTAACACTGCCACCCACCAAGTGACAGGCCACAGTAGTGACAAAACAAAACATTTGACACATATCAGCACAACGCTGAGTACTAACCCATAAAACATTCTTAAGACATTCTTTGGTGTCTACGACTCTCATGTAATCATCATCATGTTCACATCGTTCCTAACCATATTACAACCACATAGCAACGTTAATATCGATGCACAACTTAATACATCTTTATTCTTTCATTCATTCATCTTTTAATTGATACAAACTTCTACACTTTAGTCAAACTTAACATGGAAGAATCACATAACTATCTTCAATCCTTTCTATAAGTATTTAGTACAATTCATTATGACTTTCATATATCGACTCCTTATCAGGAATTTAAGATAACATGATAATGTTCTAAGACTTTGTTGCCTCGATGTTTTCCTAGCAACTCATAACAATACATATAACTTACTACAATTAATATCATGCCTCATATTGTAGCTTAGTTAATGTCCACATTCTATATAACAAGAGAACATGTATTTAACATAAAGAAGGGTATCATAACCATACATTGTATTGGTAATTGTTCGGAAATATTATCAGAAAACGTCATCGTTGAATATACAGAGCATTAACATTCTCATATGATCATTTTGGTCCGTGTTCATTCGTATATCACATAATTCCTCCACCTATAACTTACCCATTTTCCAGTTCAGTTCATAATGCCAAGCCAGCAGAACAATCCACTTTTACAAACTTGCATATATTCATATTTCCGAACAACACCCATAAATCATGGTGACCATATTTCATTAGTCATAACATCATCATTCATAATATACATGGACATCTTAAATCATAACATATTTTATCATGCCATATAAAACTCGTAGCACATAATCATAGCATCACAAGTATCATCACAACATCATATATCACACCCAAGCATATCATTCACATAACTTAGACGGGCATGCATAGATGCTAGACATAAAGGTTACACATACCATACACCATTCTTAAACATATACTTTGAGAATCACCCATGATGTCATTGATCATTATATGCATAAGTCATCACATATCTTTCACTTCATACATCGATAACATAGTGTGTGAAAATCATAACACATAATTGCATTCATAATCACATTTTCGTACATCAGAGTCATCACACTTCATGGTATCATAACATATAAGAAGCATCATATCATAAGCTTTATCCTTATCTTTCCGTCTTATTTACATTGGTAACTTGGCAAGTATCACATATCACATATAGGGACATCTCCCCAAGCACATATAGAAAGACGGCCACAACATAAGTGACTCTTTTGGTGTCCACATACTTGCCAAGAACCATCTTCCACTTTACTTTATCATGTTTCGTCCCTTTTACATATCATAATTACATTATATCATTGTAATCATAATCATGAAACATCATTAACATCATAGTGTCATCATAATCATATTTTCATAACATCATGATCATCATACCACATAGCCTCAAAATCATTTGATAAACATCATTTACATAGCAAGTATTTCATATCAGAGTCATACTTCCTATACTTTCAGTTCGTTTTAGAATAACATAACGTATACATTTGTACAATTCGGATATCTATAAGAATATCTCATAACTTTAAATACTTTCTAGCATACATAGCACAAATGTCATCCTACTTTCATATCATTTCGAAAACCACAAGCATACATTGGCACAATCAGAATTTCATGAGCACACGTCATAGTAACATTGCATATCCCAATATCCATTGCAAATAGAAGTCATACTATTTCCAATATCATCATTAATAATGACCTTAACAAACTTACAATCCCTAATTAGAATTCTCATCTTATATTATGTATGACATATTCCCACAATTCAATAAACTACCACCGGCAACAATATTCAAACAACTTTCATAAATAGCATATTCAAAACCACGAACATAACTTCATTAATATATTGATCCGTTTATAAGGTATGCCATTTTCTAACAACATTAAAATCAAGAAAGATAGATTGCCTCTCACGAGCACTTCACATTTCAGTTCCTTAATTATTTGATGTTAAAATGCCATCAACATTGATTGATGAAAATTATTATCTACATAAACCATTTATAACCATTTCCTATACTAAAATTATTTAGTATAGCATAACTTAATTATGAGAATAAAGTAGCCAATTAAAAGAATTAGACTAAGTATCTTAATTAAAAATAATTAAATCAATTTAGTCTTCCATTAGTCCAACAAGTCAAAGAATAAAATAAACTAGGTAGTTTAATTAGGGAAATCAGTTTCAGTTAAACTCTAATAGCCCAACAATTTAACTAAGTGGCTCATCTAACATTATAAGAATCAGATTTGAGTCCAAAAGGTATGCATGCAACAATGGAATAGAGTTGGTTTGACTAATGTAAATCAAATTTTAGGCCCAACTTAGATTAATTAGTAATGGATAGTAATTGGGCTTGCATTTCTTAACATTTGAAAACAGATTCTAGAGTGTTAGCATTATAAGACTTGAAATCAGATTTTTAGAAGGGAAATGAAAGGAGGGAGGGGCTATAGTACCTCTGCTCACTTGGAGCAGGGACGAACAAGGTAGGGCAGGGCCTCCGGCGAACTCCAGCAAGCGACCGAATGGGAGGTCGGCGGCGACGGCAGCAGACCCGCGTCGGTCGTCGGTCTTTGGAGCTCGACAGCGGCGTAAAACAGAAGCAGCAACAGCGAACCGAGGCAGAGGAACGTGCGAAGGAAAGAGGAGAGAGAGGGAGTAGCGACGGCTGTGGGTCGCCGGCGAGTGTTGCGCAAGTGATCGGCGACTGAGACGCGACGCTAGAAGATGGTGGTGATGTGGGCCGGGAAAACCCGAAACAGAGGAGAGAGAGAGAGAGAGGAGAAGAGTTTTGTGAATTTTTGTGGGTTTGATTTCTAAATTTCAAAGCTTAGTTCTTATGTGTATATATAAGCAGATTTTTGGAGACAAAATGGAGGTGGAAAGATGATGAGTGGTGGTTCACCATAGGGGAGCTTAGAGTAGGGAACAAGATGGGAAGTAGGGGGAGGTGGTGGCCGGTTGTGTGTGGATTGGGAAGCTGAACATCAGCTCTCCTTTTCTTCCTTGTTTTCTTTGGTGACTAATGTCAAACCTTGACTCTTTTCAAGTTATTTTTAAGTTAACCTTGACTCCTATACTTCAACATTGGACCTTAACTACAAATCATTCACTCAAGATCATATAGTAAAAAGGTTTTCTTATTAAATCCATAAACTATGTTATAAAATACTTTATCATGATATAAATCACTTTCGCAATAACTAAAATAAATACATTTATTTTTAGGAAATAATCTTAACAATAATTATTTAGGAAAAATTTAGGGTGTAATTAAGCTAATAAACATAATTAGTAGCTAATAAAATCATATTAGAGTTCGGAATATTACACTTGGGGTTATAACTCTTAAAGGCTATGGCAGTTTCTTCATCAACTGAAGCCAATTCAGCAAGAGCATCATTGAAATTTGCCTCATTGAAGGCTTTAGCAATTTTTCAGAACTTAATGTGCCTTGCATAATGACTATGTTTAGCATCAGGAAGTATTGTAGAAACAACGTGTATATTTGCCTTAATGTATAAAACAATGACGTGCAATCAGTATAAAACAGGCTTAGTTTGAATGGTAGAAAACACACAAATGCATAAAAAAACAAAAGTGGAAAACTTACATGCCTAGTGCTCATCATACACTATGGTGATGTTTGCACCTTTAATTTGTCAAGCTCCAAACCTATTTGCAGATTGGATAAGAACCATTTCCAGCTCTCATACATCTGGTCATTACCATCTCTACCCACAACACTCATCAACTGACCACCTAAAAATGTCTTCAAAAAAATAGGCATCCACTCATATCACTCTTCTACACCCCTCCTTCCAGACTTCTACAGCCCCTTAAAACAAACATATAATCTCTTGAAAACATGTGGGCTTTTCTTGCTCATGGGATTAGTTACTAGCTCCAAATGAGTTCATGTTTAGAGTTCTTCAAAGCTTTTATGTATCTCCCCACTTTCTGGTAATGCTCTTGTATGGATCCGTGGAGCATAATGTGAGCATAATATTTCACTTTATTAGGCAAAATGCCTCTTGATGATAACCTTGTAGGCTCTTCTCATAATCTCTATAAAGGCATGGCTTTGAAGACTTTAATAAGCTTCTCATCTAGCCACGTGCATTTGAGTTGCCTATTCTTCTTCATTTCTCGATTACACTTGTGCTCACTTAACACATTTTTAACACATATGTTGCTCTCCTAGAATCCCAAGAAACATGTAATTTAAAAGGACAACCACTATTATAATGAACACTTAATCTTTGGTGCCTTCTGTTATTACTCACACCTATCTTCAAGTTTCTCCCTTATAAAATGGCAAATTTTGCAACAACCTTTGAATAACTTCTTATAGCAAATATCTGCCCACTTTCCGCTGGAACAACCTAAAACTACCTACCTCACACATCTCATCACCACTATCGGGTGGTGTATGGATCTCATCATCTAAGTCCTCATATCACTATGAAGTTTCCTAGTAGGATATGCAGACTACTCGTTGTTGTTGTGTGCAATATCATGATCTTGGCGTTGCTCCCATAGCCTACCTTGAGCAACTTCTTTTTGCAATTGTCTAGCAATCTCTAAAAGCGCATTATTGCACCCCTTAACTATGTTTCTTACCTCTAAACATTCATCATTACTAGTGTCATACAGATCATCATTGAGAGACTCATGTTCACTAACAAATTCAGCTTCAAACTCATCCTCTAATTGCTCATCCTCTAATTCACTGTCTTCACCATCACTTCCCTCAAACCACCTATAAACTCACCCTCAAGAGGCTCATATTCATCATCATTATCTGGCTCATCTTCTTCTAAGTTGTTAATGTAAATAATCTCTTCAAAATTTAATGGACTCTTAGGTATGGGATCTAATCGCTCATGACCATCAGACACTGAAGTAACAATAACGTTGGGATTTTATTCGAAGTGTGAGCAATGGTGTTGAGTTTGGACTAGTAGGGTTTGGGTTAAAGTTCAGGGGAGGCTTAGTTGGTGGAGGCTTATCTTTTTGAAGTAAATGTGGTTGGTTGAGAAAGTATTTCTGAAGTTGCTGAGGTGGCAGCATCTAGGCTTTTGTTTGGGATTTCTTGAAATTTTTCTTTGTGGGTTCAACACTTTAACTTTAAAGACCCTCGTTGGAGTTAGATTTTTATCCTTTCTTGGTATTTGAGTGGAAGTGTACTCTCTTGTGTTAGAATGGGAGTTGAAATATTATTGTATTGGAAGGATAGTTGTGTTTTCTTTTGTGGAAGGATGTTGTGTTTTCTTCTATTGGAATGGAGTTGATTTTCTTGTGGGTGGATAGGGGTGGGTAGGGGTGGGGTGGGGTGGGGGTGGGGTGGGGTGGGTTTCTACTATAGAGCTATAACCTTCTAAGACAAGATGATAACTTTTGGCTTATTCACATAGTGCACAACATACAAATCCAGTGCCCTATTTTGAACAACAATGCGGTCATAAATCCCTACCTCACCATCATTGTAAACCTTTCTTAAACCCTCATTTAAGTTATGCCTAAGAATCAAGTAATAAACTGAGTCAATTTCATGGTCAAGTCTTCAAGCCAAAACCAACAAACTTCATCAGGGTACACGCCAAATTTTCTACCTTCCCCCTATGTATACTGTCTCATTCCTCTTGTTCTTTTTGAACAATCCAACAGTCAGAAATCACAATCAACAACATTTCATCCAAATCCTATCCTAAAAAATACATAATAATTTACAATAAATCATTACAGTTGGGTTGGGGTTGATAGTTAGAGTCACTAAATGATAATTTAGGAGGGAAGTCAGTTTAATGATGTTGGTAGTCGGTTCAAAAGGTTGTCCATGGTAAAAGCTCATTCAAATAAGGTTAAATTAGGATTATTTTCATAGCATGAGAAGATAAAACCACTTTAATAAGAAATATGGTCTTAACAAAAAAAAGTCTCTCTCTATGCGATTTCTAGGGTTTGAGTGTGAAGTATCGGGTAGCGAGTCTTGTGACTTCTGGTGAGATCTTGGTCCCTATTGAGGGGACTTTCTTTCAATTTGTTTACTCGAGATGGATGACGAAATCATTGCACGATGTTCGACACTAAAAATCAAAGGATGAGTAGAATATTGTGGACTTTGATACTGTTGACAAAGATAACGTGAACCCTAACATTGAAATGGAAATTGTAGGAATAGTGATGATAAGGGGATTCAATAATTTTGAGGCATTTAAACGCACAATGAATCAGATTTGGGCAATCTCTAAAGATGCCTTGTTTCGGTCGATCGAGAATGGTCTATTTGTAATTCAATTCGCAAAGGGACATGACAAATCAAAGGTGTTGGAAGGTAGAGCATGAACCTTTGACTACATCTTGTGTGATGCTGAATGAGATTGATGGGGGATTGGAGCCCTCTGATATAGCACTCGACTGGTTCCCATTTTGTGTTCGCATTTTCAATTTGCCACTGGATTCCCGATCTGAAGGCCATGTTCGAAAGCTTGGGAGTAGTATCGGGGAGGTAGTGGAAGTTGAATCGGATGGCATACTATGGGACAATCCAGTCAGGGTGAAAATCATGATGGATATTACGAAACCCTTATGACGCATACATAAAGTGAGGAATAGTAAAGGTCAAGTGGTGGTGGCCAAGATTAAGTATGAACGATTGCTTAACATTTTGCGACGTATGTGGAGTGATAGGGCATATCGAACGATATTGTACGGAGGACAGAGCTGATGGTAGGGGTGATGATAAATAATGTGGGGCTTGGTTAAAAGCTTCACCGCAGCGGGGGGAGTATGAGGAAGAAGGAGGAAGTTAAGAGGCTGCAATTTGATGGAGGCAAATAAGGATGGTGGGAGAGGTTGATGACTCGGGCAAAAGGCTGAAAATGTATGTTGGTGTTGATGGGGAGTTTGCTCCCTTGACAGTAGCGGAGGTTGGTAATCACGCATTCCATGAAGGCCAATGAAAATATTCAGTTGAAACTGTCAGGGCCTAGGCAACCCTCGGACATGCACACAGTTCAAACTCTCCAATCTTGGTGTTGGAGGGGGCGGCCTAACATGGGTTTTTTTTGGTGGAAACCATGGTTGATTATAAAAAGTTACAGCTGGAAAATGTGGATTCTCTGATGGGTTATGTTTAAGTAGTACGGGTTTGTCAGGAGGTATTGGGTTTAGGTGGAGAAACGCGCATATGGTTTCATATTTGAGCCACATGTGACTGTACAAGTTCGAGATGATGATGATGCTATTTTTGGACTATGGTAGGGGTATATGGATGGCTGGAGGCTAATAATAAGCATCTTACTAGGTCTATGATGAGGGAGATTCTTAGTATTATAGTGGGACCGGTTACATTTTTTTGGAGACTTCAATGTTATTTTATATGCTTTAGAAAAGGATGGAGGAGCTGTTAAGCGTGAGAGCCAAATATATGCCTTTCGAGAAACTGTTGAATTATGTGGGGTTTAAGACGTGGGGTGTAGGGGTGACACGTTTACTTAGAAGATGGGTCATGAGCTGAGAACGATGATTCGAGAGAGATTAAACCGTTTCACGGCAAGTGATGATTGGGGGAACATTTTTCCGCATAGTTGGGATCAAAATGTTCCAATCTATAAATCAGACCATGCACATCTTGCTTAGGATTGATTCGATTCAACAAGGGGGAGAAGGAAACACTTTCATTTCAAAGCATTGTGGCTCTCAAATCTTGACTGCTAGCAGGTAGTGAAGAGGACTTGGAGTGATGCGGGGAATTCGAATATTGCATCAAAAGTGGAGGAGTGTGCCTCGACATTGAGTGGTTGGGCTAACGTCACGTTTAGAAATGTAAATAAAATAATTAAGAAGAAAGAAGAAGAGTTAGAGATGTGGCTGAATAAAATCTTCGATGGAGCAATGATTGATAAATGAAAAGAGCCTGTTTTAGAGTTAGATGATCAGTTAAATCGTTTTCAGGAATCATATCGATTCGCTAGAGCTAGAGGAATGAATGTGGGATGGGCATAAGATTACTTATTATTTTCATCATAAAGCGAGCCAATGGAGAAGCCGTAACCACATTCAAAAATTACAAGACAAAGAAGGGGAATGGAGGTCGAAGGAGGAGGAGGAGGAGGTTGAGAAAGTCATTGTAGACTACTTCACAGAGATTTTCTCCTCATCCATGCCCTCGGTTATGAAGCATCTTTTTGTGGCCAAGATGCACTAGTGTCCGAACCTATAGGGGAGGAGATTCATGAGGCGTTATTTCAGATGCACCCAAACAAAGCTCCTGGGATTGACGATATGCATGCTATATTTTATCACAAATGTTGGTATATTATTAAGGAGGATGTAGTTTCTTATATCAAAAGTTGGTGGAAAGGGGATGTTGATATTGAACTGCTGAACAAGACTTGTATTGTGTTAATTCCTAAATGTCCTACTCCTAAGCAAAAGGTGACTTTCGGCCTATTAGTCTGTGTATTGTGCTTTATAAGATGATTTCTAAAATGATGGCGAATAGAATCAAGGTGTAACGCCCTGTAATTTATATTATATTATTATAATAAAAGGACGTACGTCACTCCGGATAATATTTTCAGGCCTTTAGCCTCTCCTGATACTTCCGTTTGCACACCCCTACAATGATGTACGTCACTCCATATGTAATTCGTTTCTCCAACACAAACCACGAACCTCCATTTTATTTTAACATCTTTCCTCCACCATGAACCTTCATATTTATAATAACATCTCTATATAACATATTGTTTCGGGTAAAAAATTGTATTAGGTGGGATGGATCGAGATTAGGATTGTAGATGGCCGGACACTCGGAGACGGCTGGGAGACCTGCACAAGATGAGAAGTAGACTACCCCGGGGTGAATCCGGGATCACCCCTCCGACGATCAAGTCTGCTGATATGGATTAATTGGGATTTGTGAAGTGGATTGTCTAGAATTCCTTACCTCAATAAATGGGGATCTGCCCACTATTTATAGGCGTTGAAATGTGTGAAGGTTGTAACTGCCACGTAGGCACGGAATTTAAGGCGGGTGGGTCCCACTAGGGCACTTCCATGCTGGCAGGGGAGCTTAGAACCTTGGATCATGCAGTGGCCCACCAGCCAAGATTGGGCCCAAACATTAGCCCCACGCGAAATACATGGGAGGGGCCTTAGTCGATGCCATGTGTTTTGCGGAAACCACGAGGCCATTATTTTACTACGGAGGGATAGAAAGGCCTGGCTCGGAGCTTTTCGGGGATACATGAGCCCTGTATAGCTCGAGGAAGTTTTGAGACCTCGCTCGAGGTTACTCAGTGGCCAATAAGCCCCAGGTAACTCGAGGAAGTTTGAGAGACCTCGCTTGACGTTACCGAGGGGACAATGAGCCTCACGTAACTCGAGGAAGTTCAAAGACCTCGCTCGAGGTTACTCAGGTTACTCAGGAGCTGGTAACTCGAGGAAGCTGGTACTGCGTGGTACCCCTCTCCACTCGCGTTCATGCCAAACGATCTGATTTTGTGAAAATATATCAACTAAGTTGAGTGTGATTATCTGTTACTAAAATTATGTGTTAGTTTTCAAAATACACCTAAACTTGTATTTTCTATTACACAGTGTGTACTCAGCTTTGCTGATGTTGTTGTCATTTCTGTGGCCTGTCACTTGGTGGGTGGCAGAGTCAAACATCGTTGCAGGTTTGGTGTTGTGAGCTCAGGATTCTGAAGTGAAGCAAGATAAAGATGTCGTCGTAGCTTATGGATTGAGTTTGTATTTTAGATAGTCAATTAAGGAATAGTTTCTGATATATTTCGTTGTATACAATATTTGGGAATATTAGTCGAGATATCGGTGTAATTGAAGTCTTATATAAAGGATTTTGTTTTGTGGGCCAATAACCCACAAGTCCAGGATCGTTTTCTAGGTTATGTTTCCGTTGCGAGTAAATGTTTAATTCGAGGCTTATTAAGCATTGATTGTGATTAGTGAATCTTAAGTGTATTTACCTAGCAGCTCGTGAAAACGAGCTGTTACAAATGGTATCAGAGCAACCTTGCGACCGTATGCCTAGTTGGCTACATAGCGAGGGTAAAAGATCTTTGGGATAGTTTGAACTCGATTTGGGATTATTAGTGGTTGAGAATTGATGATCAGGAGTTAGGAATGTTGAAGTTTGAGTATATAATTGTTTGCGCTTTTGCGTGTCCTAGATGAATTCTTTTATGTAAAGGTGTAGTGTCATGTGTTCTCTATGGTGGTGTATATTTTGAGAAAATTGTATGATTTGCTTAAGTAAAAGAATTTCAAACGAGATCTCTACGAATGAGATATTTGGAATCTTATTTTGAAAAGTTTGCTCCTTTCATTTTCTTTACTCCTCGATTTTGATATTTGAGTTTTTGTTTTGAAGTTTCGAGGACGAAACTTATTTTAAGGGTGGTAGAGTGTAATAGCCCTGTTTTTAAGAACCTTTATTTAAAAGCTAAAAGTGGATAAGACCATCATTCTTAATGGTTAAGAAAGCTTGTGGATAAGCATCATCATTCTTAATGGTTAAGAAAGCTTGTGATAAGCATCATCATTCTTAATGGTTAAGAAAGCTTGTAGATAAGCATCATCATTCTTAATGGTTAAGAAAGCTTGTGGATAAGCATTATCATTCTTAGTGGTTAAGAAAGGTTGTGGATAAGCACTAACATTCTTAGTGGTTAAGAAAGGTTGTTGATAAGCACTAATATTCTTAGTGGTTAAGAAAGCCTGTGGATAAGAACTATCTTTCTTAAAGGTTAAGAAAGGTCAAAGAGGATAAGAACCATCATTATTATTGTTAATAAGGCTTTGGAAACCAATAGATAAGTGAGAAATTCCTTGAGAACCTTAAACATTAAGATTATGAAAATCGTTTGGAGATTGTTTTATCGGGTAGCGATGAACTTCCAGTTAAAGAGCCATTTGGGATTGAATCCGAGCTC
Organism: Beta vulgaris subsp. vulgaris; assembly: GCF_026745355.1. Classification (NCBI taxonomy): domain Eukaryota; kingdom Viridiplantae; phylum Streptophyta; class Magnoliopsida; order Caryophyllales; family Amaranthaceae; genus Beta; species Beta vulgaris. The sequence goes on along the minus strand of NC_079202.1, from coordinate 27,643,178 downwards.
AGAACCCAAGCAAACTTGATATATGACATCCTTGGGATGTCTTAAGGTTAAAATGGTCATTTATGCCCAAGAATTACGTGGCTTAATAAGGTAAATTGCTTACATAGTAAAACCTGGCCAGCTGAAATTACAGCTCAGACCTATCCTCAAAGAAAGCTGCTTAGCAGCTACTTAAGTGTCGATCTCTCAAAGAACTTTTTATGCATGAAAGCCAACACCTTAGGCTAACACCTCAAGCAAGAATCACCCAAAAACTCCAAGAAACCGACCTTGCCCAGAAGAGGTTTCCCTCCCCTGGGGGTACCGCCAGAACAGACTATAAAAGCCTGTTCTGGATTTTCGTCTCTTTTCTCTTATTTCTTCCTCTTGGACACCCATTTTTCCTTACATATAACTCTTCTAGACATCCATACAAAGTATTCCAGCTTTGGTTCCAATCTTTAGACCTTAAACTCATATAGAAAACCTTGCTGAAAGATCACATAAGTTGCTGTAAGTTCAACAGTGTATTTAAGCTTAGTTTTTCATATCTATAAGCTTGTTGAAACTAATCTTTAGCATTTTATACATTCAGGGGAAGCTGTAGGAGTAGTTAACCAAGTGGATTAAGGAATTTCATGGCTTTAAGCATCCTTAGTTAAGGTACACACTTAGTTTGGTTTTACCCTAGAGATTTCCATACCTATAATTAGGTGATTGTTTCTTTCTAGTGTAAAGCATGTTTATGAAATGAATTTACTTATGATGTGTATTTTATTATGTGTATATTGAGTATGTAACATGGATATAACATGCCAAGGTTCATTAGAGATGTTTTATTTGACCTAAACAACACTTATACACTACATAATTACGATTATGATTCTTAATGGAATGTGTTTAGTACATGGACTTGTGGAGTAATTATGATGATTAAGGTGGAGTTGTTATGTTATTGTTGTTGTTGAGTTGTTGTGGTGGTCGTGGTGAAGTTGTTGTGGAGTTGCTATTGTTGTTGTTGCTCTGTTGTAGTAGTGTTGTTGGGTTATTGTTGTTCTGTCATTGTGGTTGTGGTGGAGTTGTTGTGAAGCTGTTGCCTATTGTTGTTGTTGTATCGTTCTTATTGGATAGTCGTTGTTGATGATGCAAGGGAAGTCCTAATCTTAGAATTGGGAAACTGTTATAATTATTGTAGTTGGAGTTGATATGTATGAAGTCGAGTTATGAGTTATGGGAATGACTTCATTGATTTCTATTTGCGGGATTCAGTTTTATTAGCATAATGGTTGCGTTAGAAGAAGATAATTAGAATAGTTAAGATTGGTTGTTGATTATTGTTATTGTTATGAGGTGATTGTTGGAGGATGATTTTGGAATGGAGTATCATTCGGAATTATGAAGGAGATTATAATGTTGAATGAATTGATATATTGGTTAAGGATTTGAGTGCAACATAGAAATCAGTTTATTGAGGTTTATTTACGAGTCGAGCTAGCTTTATATTCTCAATATAATTGTTGGTAGCACAATTAGGTGCTTGATTTAGGTACAGTTGTGAGTTATGTTTAGTTTGTTTAGTTATATAATTTGGAATTATGATTATGAATTGGGATGCAAGTCGATGTAGCTAATATCATCAAGTTATAGATATTAATTAAGGATTAAGGAAATTAGAATGTTAAAGGTTGATAATTTGTGAATTGGGAATTAGTTTAAGTTTGGTTATTGATTATTGATGTTATCGTGAGATGGTTGTTGGAGAATGGCTATGTAGACGTATATAATTCAAGATTATATGGGAAATCAAGTTATGATGCTTGGAGGTTTCGTATAATTGTTATAGAGTTGAGGTAACCTTTGGGTTCAGCAAAATATATTTAAATGCTCCCGTGGGCGTTATATTGAATTTTGGATATCATATATGGTTTGTGGTAATGGCCATGATTATAGATACATCTCTGTGAGTTAGTTGTGAATTGTTATTGGATTGTTATAAAAGTATCATTTTGTTCAATTATCGAAATCGTTCGAAAATACTATATTTCTCAAAATATGATTTGGTATGATAATGAGGAAATGATTCAGATATGAGTTAAGACCAGATAAGGTCGAATATGGTGTTATGTTATGAGTATTGAGGATTCAAGTATGAATCATTAAATATCTTATTTTATAAATATGAAAGTGAGGCATGAATAGGCACCCCGAGTTAGGGCGGGTAGAGTCCCTAGCTGTTGCCTTCCAGGAGGGGCGAATTCCTGGCGTTATAGGACATGTCCGGGTAAGTCTTGCAAGCATAACAATAAAAGGCTGGGTGACGACCCTCAATAGTTTGGAGACAGCTGGTACTGCGTGGTACCCCTCTCCACTCGCGTTCATGCCAAACGATCTGATTTTGTGAAAATATATCAACTAAGTTGAGTGTGATTATCTGTTACTAAATATGTGTTAGTTTTCAAAATACACCTAAACTTGTATTTTCTATTACACAGTGTGTACTCAGCTTTGCTGATGTGTTGTCATTTCTGTGGCCTGTCACTTGGTGGGTGGCAGAGTCAAACATGTTGCAGGTTTGGTGTTGTAGCTCAGGATTCTGAAGTGAAGCAAGATAAAGATGTCGTCGTAGCTTATGGATTGAGTTTGTATTTTAGATATCAATTAAGGAATAGTTATTGATATTTTCGTTGTATACAATATTTGGGAATATTAGTCGAGATATCGGTGTAATTGAAGTCTTATATAAAGGATTTTGTTTTGTGGGCCAATAACCCACAAGTCCAGGATCGTTTTCTAGGTTATGTTTCCGTTGCGAGTAAATGTTTAATTCGAGGTTATTAAGCATTGATTGTGATTAGTGAATCTTAAGTGTATTTACCTAGCAGCTCGGGAAAATGGGTTGTTATAGTTACCCAGGGGACAATAAGCCCCAGGTAACTCGAGGAAGTTTGAGACCTCGCTCGAGATTACTCAGGGGCCAATAAGCCCCATGTAACTCGAGTAAGTTCAGAGACCTCGCTCGAGGTTACTGAGGGGCCAATAAGCCCCATGTAACTCGAGTAAGTTTGATACCTCGCTCGAGGTTACTCAGGCACCAATAAGCCCCAGGTAACTCGAGGAAGTTTGAGACACCTCGCTCGAGATTACTTAGGGGCTAATAAGCCCTAGGTAACTCGAGGAAGTTTGAGAGCTCGCTCGAGATTACTCAGGGGCCAATAAGCCCCAGGTAACTCGAGGAAGTTTGAGACCTCGCTCGAGGTTACTCAGGGGCCAATAATCCCTAGGTAACTCGAGGAAGTTTAAGACCTCGCTCGAGGTTACTCAGGGGCCAATAATCCCCAGGTAACTTGAGGATGTTTGAGACCTCGCTCGAGGTTACTGAGGGGCCAATAAGCCCCAGGTAACTCGAGGAAATTCAGAGACCTCGCTCGAGGTTACTCAAGGGCCAATAAGCCCCAGGTAACTCGAGGAAGTTTGAAACCTCGCTCGAGATTACTCAGGGGCCAATAAGCCCTAGGTAAGTCGAGGAAGTTTGAGACCTCGCTCGAGATTACTCAGGGGCCAATAAGTCCCATGTAACTCGAGGAAGTTCAGAGACCTCGCCCGAGGTTACCTAGGGTCAATGAACCCCAGGTAACTCGAGGAAGTTCAGAGACCTCGCCTGAGGTTACCTAGGGTCAATGAACCCCAAGGTAACTCGAGGAAGTTCTGAATCCTCGCCCGATGTTATTTCGGGGGCCGACGGGCCCTGAATAACTCGGGGAAGCAACCTCGCTCGAGGTTACCCAGGCGTCCCTGGTTCACTCGAGGGGTATGACACTGTAGCACTTGACGGGTGTCGATCTCAGCAATTGTGGCGGCCGAGATATCCCCCACTCGATCTGGGTGGGGTTCCTAGAAGTAGGTCTTCGGCCTCCATCTGGGCGTGGATTGCCCAGGGAGTTAGAGCTCCGGCTAGGAGAGGTTTTTTCAAAGGTGTAGTCGCACTCCGATGGGTCCAACTAGATTCCAGCTAGCTCTTAGGAGGGCTAGAGGAGACTGGACCTGGAGGCTGGCGTTTATTGGGCTTTTTGATAGGCCCAATGATGTGGCGTCCTGAGGTGGCTCTGAGCCTGTCGGAATATAATCCGCCCTTTTTAGGCAATCTATATAAACGAGGATAAGTACTTTATTTTGTCTCATTTGTGTTCTGATCCTTTTGAGAATCTGCCTTTTTTTTCGTACGATCTCGAGAGCCTTGAAGGTCGATTGCCTCTTCTGAAGCCGCAGACGGACCTCGAGAGTCTTTTCTTAACAAGGTACTATCTCTCTTCCTTTATTTCTTTCCTTTTCTTCCTTATGGACCGCTCTGGATGGAGCCCCCCATCGATGGACCTGGGGGTACCTCTTCTAGCTCGGGGACCCCACCTCCCTTGCTGGAACCATTGTTCGACGGGATCCTAATTGGAGGGATTCCGGTGGTGTCCGCGGCCTTCGAGTGCCTGGACCCTGCCCAGGTCCTCGACTCCCTACCATATTCGAGCGACGGTATATCCGTGCTCTCTGGTGGGGAGGGTGAATTAAACAACCCCCCCACTCTGTTACCATTGCTCGACCCCGTGCCGTTAGGAGTTACTTAGATGATCTTCTCGATAACCAGGTTATTCGAGTGATGGAAGGAAGCAGTGAGGCTGATTCTCTCACCGCGAGCACGAGTGGTAGAAGTGAGAATGCAGGGAATCTACCTCGAGCGATAGCCCACTTCCACCTACGGGATCCATTTATGCATTTCATATCGGGAAACCTCCGGTTCCTCGAGAGCTCCTACTTCATCAAGCACCCTTATGCCCTCCATATACCAGAGCCTGCCGAGACTGTCTGCACCCCACCAACGGGTTGCATAGCTTTGTATAAGGCGCACCTCGAGCTAGGGCTGAGGTTTCCTTTGCACCCCTTTATAGTCGAGGTACTATCATCTTATGGTCTGGCCCTATGCAAGCTTATGCCCAACAACATGGGCTCGGTGGTTGGGTTCCTGGCAATTTGCAAGATGATGGATGTCCAACCTTCCTTGGCTCTTTGGAGGAACATGATGAAGTTGGTCGTCATGTCCTCGGCTCCGAATGGGGAAGGCTGGTGGAGCTTCCAGGTTCGACACCCTTACAAGGTTGTGGGTGCTATGCCTACAAACCAGTAGTTCTTTCGTACGGAGTTCATGTACGTGTATAGAGTCGAGCAATGTGATTTACTTGTGGTCCCTCTACTCGAGGGCCCTAACTTATGGTTGAACAGATCTGTACCTCGAATGTTAGAGGACGAGGCTAGGGTAGCCATTTATTGCCAATGTCTCACCATCCTCGAGAGGGGTGACAAGAGGCAAGTCCCTCAATTCTGGAATCCCGCCGCAGATGACCTGGATGGGGTTGAGCTCAGCCTATCCCCAGGGTAGGGACTTTTGCATGTTTAAGGCACTCGACCACCACCCTCTTTTCAAGGCTCTCTTAACTTGTCTCGTTATTTTTGCAGTTATAGCTCGCCAGGAATTGAACGAGGAGATGCAGAAGCGACTGACCGCCAATCAGAGGGTCCAGAAGCAGCTCAAGATGAAGCTGTCGAAGGGAGACACCCTGATTCCTCGAGCCCCAAAGGTAACTCCTACATAAGAACGATTGAGTTTTGTGCTTATTATTTTTTAACTCTTTTCCCTTTTCAGGACCCTTCAAAGAGGCCAAAGGTCCATCCTCCCACCAAGTCGGCTATCGTTACTCCTCAGGGGGAGGTCGAGAGGAGGGATGTGGGCACAAAGGACACTTCTCGACCGACGTGGGACACATCAAAGTCCAAAGGGAAGTCGGTCGAGATATCAAAGGTGGAGGATGCTTCCTTAGCTCGGGAGGAAGAATTCCCCCTCTCGAAGAAGAGGAAGGCGTCGGAACCCGAGACCGATACTCGGGATTTCACACAGAAGTCCACTCTCGAGAAGGCCCTCCTTTTCGACTCAGTGGTCAAGAGGTTTATCTCGAAGCCACACCTGAGGCTGATCCGGGACCTTACCGAGGAGGAGGAAGTCGAGCAACTTCTCTCATCCTGTATTGACGTAAGTTAAGACATTTTCTTGTTCCCTAGGCTACCATCTTTGTGATATTACTAACGCTATTTTTTCTCAGCACATGATCCATATGGCTGTGATGAGCCATCGACACACCGCTGGCTCCCGCAAGCTTCGAGTGGGTTTGAAGGAGAAAACCGAGTTGGCTGAGGAGCGGGCCAAGGAGATCGAGGAGCTGAATAAGGGCTTCGAGGAGGAAAGGGCACTTTGGGCCAAGGAGAAGGCCGCCTTTGAGCAGAGGATCAAGGACTTGACGAACCAAAGGAACTATGTCCTGCGCCAGCGGGACGAGATCATTGAGGAATGGAAGACCTCGAAGGCTGGGCTGGAGTTCGCGGCGGACATGGGCCTGGAGGCGTCCGAGGTGGCCGCTCGAGAGGCGGTGGATAGGCTCCAGGGTGCCTTCTGGAAGGTGTATCCCCAAGCGAGCTGGTCCCCAGTCGAGGCGGAGTACAATATCTCTGCTAAGGCAGCTTTTCGCGAGGGCGATGAGGCCAACCCCACGTTCGAAGTGGACGACGCCATCGATATCGGCGAGATCTTTGGAGGGGAGCCCCAACAGGCCGAGAACCCCCAAGCCTCTGGAGGGCCCATTGCTCAAGAGGAGGCGGTCCCTGAGGAGAGTTCGAGCGACCGGGTGGCCTCGAGTGACAACTCTTCGGACGTCGAGGCGGTTTCTGAAACCTCGCAGAGCGACTCCTCGAGCAGCTCTGCTTAGCTTCTTGTATTTTAGGCTTTTGGTAGCTTTTTTGTTTTTGTTTTTAACAGTGCCCTACGAGGCATTTTAGGTTGCTTCTTTTGGTAGAAATGAAGATTCATTTTTAGTTAAGCCCTTAGTGGCTTTTAAGTTGTACTTTGTTCTTGATGAAAATGAAGATTCATTTTTCGCTCACCTTTTGCCTCTTATTTTATGTCCTTGGATGTTATATGCCACTCGATGTTTGCATGCCCTTCGATGTTTGAGGGCCTTCTAGGAGACCGACAACTAGTGCGCGTGTGGGGCGCGTGAGGCCTTATTCTGGGCCTTGCGACGTGGGAGCCCATTAGAGAGGAGCAATTAATGTCTTTATGGGAAATTGTAGTCAGTACTGCTTATAAGTACGGACAATTAGCCCAGTAGATTTCATAATTCTGCTTTCTCTTTTTCTCTCTTTAAACCTGATCTCCCCTTCCTTGTTAATCTTCGACCCTCGATGTCTACACCTTTGATAACCGTCGAGGCCCTTCGAGCGGCCAAGCGTCAAAGGCTGGCCTGGGCTCATCTTCGTCCTCGGGGACGACCACGGGATCCCCTGTGGTGAAACTCGAGGCTGATCCTCCCCTCGACGGGGGGAAGCAGCTTCCTACTTTCCTGGCTCCTAAGTCGGAGCCAAAGGAGGTTAAGGCCGAGGAACCGACCTTAGTCAAGATCGAGGACCCTCCTGCCCCTTCAGCACTTGCTATCTTGAGCACTGTCGTCGTTGCAACGGCCTCGAAGAAGAAACCCTGGCCCGAAGAGGCCATGAGGCTGCCTTTCTCTGCCCTTTCGAGGGCCAAGATGGTCGCGCACTTTGACAAGGCGTCGGAGCACTTAGTAACAGAGCTGGATGAAAGGGCGTGTCTGTCGCCCGATGGCCAGGAGGTCGAGCCGTTAAGGCGACCATGACCGAGATATGGTAACTTTCCTGGTTTATGCTTGGTCATTTTATCTTTTAATTTTCATTTGTTAATACCTTCTTTCTTTCAGCTGTCGATCAGGGTGTTGGCCCTGGCTCGAAGGTCTGTTCTCGGGATAGCTGCCGGGACAGTTTCGGGGGAGATGTCTTGGGACGAGAGGAACACTCTCGTCAATCGACTGAGGCTGGCCGAGATGCGGCTTTCGGAGGTCCAGGACTCGATGGCCAACTCCCTGAAGGCCTTCGAGGAGAAGAAGGCGGAAGTGGAGAAGGCCCGCGATGTTGCTCTTAAGCAGAGGGACTCTGCTAGCAGGAGGCAAAGGGAGGCGGACAAGGACCGCAAGAAGGCCGAGGAGTGAATCGAGAAGGCTCGGAAGGGTGCTGAGGTGGCCATTTCCAAGGCTCGGGAGTGCCGGGAGGCCGTGGTCCAGGACTGGAAGGACTCCGATGAGGGGAGGGCCTTCCTCGAGGACGCTTCCCTTCAAGCCTCTGAGATAGGGCAGGCCGAAGCCCTCCGTAAAGTGCGGGTGGTCCTCGAGAGGCTTGCCCCCGATCTTCCCTGGTCTGAAGTTGAGGACGGCGTCAAGGCGCTTTCCCAAGAGGAAGGATCTGCTGAGGCGGACCAGGTCGAGGGCCAAGTTCCTCCCCCCGCCAATCTCGAGGGGTGACTTGGTGGCTCTTCTCCTCTTCTTGGTGGCTCTTCTCCTCTTCTTGCTCCTCCTTTCTCCTTATCTTCTTTTAAGTTTTTCTTATGTCTCCTACTAGGGTAAACATTGTACCTTTTAGGTTTTCTTATTTAATCTAAACTTTTCCTTTAACTTGTATTGTAGCGACTTCGATAGCTTATACTATGATTAATGGAATAAAAATTCTGATTGTTTGTTGCTTTATTTGTTTGTCTCTTCGAGCTTTTATGTTCTTTGTTTTTCATTAAGGATTGCCGTTGCGCCTGAGTAATCTCGAGGCCCTTTTGTATTTGTGCTCATTTGTACGATTGCCAAGTGAACTTGAAGTACATAATATAACAAGTAATTCACACGATATAGGCAAATATACGCCCAAAAGACAAAAGAGGCAAGTGTTCTGCGATGTTTACAACGATCGATATGCATTTTTAATGCCTTACAAAATGACTACAGTAGTGTTCATATGGTATGCCCCCAAAGCTCGAGGGACAAACCGGTTAGACATAGAATTTGCAAAGGTTGTCCGCGTTCCATGGTCGAGGAAGGGGACGGCCATCCTGGTCCTCGAGGCGGTAGGTGCCCGGACGGACGATCGAGGTTACGCGATATGGCCCTTCCCAATTGGGCTGTAATTTTCCCAAACTGGGTTGTCGCCCAGTGGACTCGAACTTCCGAAGCACCCAGTCGTTGACCTGAAAAGGTCGCTGCTTGATTCGACGGTTGAACAATCGGGTGATCTTCAGCTTATAAGAAATGGCCTTGAGGAGGGTCGTTCCTCGAGTTTCCGGAAGGAGGTCGAGGTCAATCTTCTTTTCTTCATTGTTAATGTCTTGATCATAAAACGTGATCCGGGGCGATGGGATTCCTAGCTCGACAGGGAGGACCGCTTCGCTCCTGTATACTAAGTTGAAAGGGGAGTGACCCGTTGCTTCTCGAACAGTCATCCTAATAGACCACACGATTCCTGGTAGTTCATCGATCCACGAGCCTTTTTGCCCCCTCGAGCATTGTTTTGAGCCCTTTCAGGGCCACTTTGTTGGCTGCTTCAGCTTGTCCGTTGGTCTGAGGTCGACTAACAGCAGAAAACCTGGTCTCAATCCCAAACCTCGAATAGTAGTCGCGAGTGGGGCCGCTATTGAACTGTCTGCCGTTGTCTGATATGAGTACTCGAGGGACCCCGAACCGGGTGATCAAGTTGCCAGATGAATTGTTGAACTTGCCTATCAGTGATGGAAGTCAGTGGCGCTGCCTCGGCCCACTTGGTGAAGTAGTCGACAACAACCAGCAGGAACCTCCGTTGCCCTGATGCTGGAGGGAAAGGGCCAGGAGGTCCATTCCCCACATATCGAAAGGCAGGGGGCTTGGATAGTGGTCAAGGTGCTAGCAGCTTAATGGGGTAAGGACATTCTTTGCACTTTCGAACCATAGCCGAGGCATCTTCCCTCATGGTGGGCCAGTAATACCCTGCTCGAAGTGCTTTGGCGGCAATGTTCCGTGCCCCTTGGTGACTTCCACACGACCCTCGGTGGGTTTCTGGAAGGATATATTCCCCCTCCTGGGGAGTAAGGCAACGGAGGAGGGGTGAGTAAACGATTTTTTATACAATTGACCTTCATGATAGGCGAACCAACATGCTCGCCTTCGAACTCGCTCTGCCTCGAGCTCGCCTTCGGGGAGGATACCATCTCGAATGAAGGTTATGATTTTGTCCATCCAAGTAGGGCTTCTGTCGAGAGTGGTTATTTCCCGGTTAATGCTGAGCGCCCGCAGGACTTCCCACATTATAGGTCGAGGCGAGATATCTTCTGCTGAACTGGCCAGTCTTGACAAGGCGTCTGCTTGCTGATTTTCCGGTCGGGGGATGTGAGTTATGGAAAAGAGAGATAGGCTGGTGATTTCTTCTTTCACCTTCCTTAGATACATCCGCATACTGTCCTCCTTGGCCTTGAACTCCCATGTCACTTGTCCCACGATCAATTGGGAGTCGGAGTGGGCTTTGAGCTCTCGAGCGCCGGCTGCCTTGCATAATTGAATGCCCAAGAGCAGCGCCTCATACTCGGCTTCATTATTTGAGGCGGCAAAGTCGAACTTAATTGCATACTTAGTTCTGTTGGCTTGTGGATCGAGGATTAGGAACCCAGCGCTTCCTACTTTCAAAGATGATCCATCGACAAAGAGGTTCCAGGGTCCTTTTTCGAGGTCCTCCAGCCGAGAGGTGCACTCTGCTATGAAATCAGCGAGGGCTTGAGCTTTTATGGCGCACCAGGGCTCGAACTCTATACCGAAGTCGGATATTTGGTTGGCCCAGTCCGTAACCCTGCTCGACTGATTTTTTCCTTCTATTACCTTTCGTATGGGCTGGCTTGTGAGAACTTTGATAGGGTGAGCCTGGAAGTAAGGCTTAAGCTTCCGGGTTGCCAAGACTAAGGCGAAGATCATCTTCTTGATTGGGGGGTACTTGGATTTTGCGCCTTGGAAGGCGTGGCTCACAAAATATACTGGATGCTGATTTTTCTCTCGCTCGGCCACAAGGACTGCGCTGATGGCGTGCTCAGATACTGCGAGGTACACGAAGAGTGTTTCTCCTGGTAAAGGTGAAACCAACTTGGGAAGACTTGCTAGGTGGTTTTTAAGTTGCTGGAATGCTTCTTCTGCTGAGGTATCCTATTCGAATGTTGATTGTTTTAGAGCTCGAAAGAAATAGAGGCTTTTGTTGCCGACCGAGAGAGAAAACGCCCTAAGGCCATGCAGCCGGTTAGGCGCTGGACTTCTTTGACAGTTCGAGGGCTTTTCATCTCGATAATGGTATGTATCTTGTCGGGATTAGCTTCGATCCCTCTCTCGTCGACAATGAAGCCTAGACACTTCCCTCCTTTCACACCGAAGACACACTTCTTCGGGTTCAGCTTCATGTTGTGGGCGCGTAGGGTGGCAAAAGAGTCTCTCTCAAGTCAAAGAAATGATCTTCCTCTTTTCTGTTTTTGACGATCATGTCGTCAACGTAGACCTCGACATTCCGTCCGATCTGTTTTCAAACATCTTGTTTACAAAGCGCTGATAGGTGGCCCCGGCATTCTTGAGGCCGAAAGGCATCACCTTATAGCAATACCCCTGAACTTGTGGTGAAGGTCGTATGGACCTGGTCCTCAGCGGCCATCGGGATCTGATGATGCCCCGCATTTGCGTCCATGAAGCTGAATAAGGCATGGCCGACTGTCGAGTCAACCAACCTGTCGATTTTTGGTAGGGGGAAGTCATCCTTAGGACAGGCCTTGTTCAGGTCTGTGAAATCGACGCGCATCCTCCAGGCTCCGGTTTATTTTCGAACCAGGACCACGTTGGCTAGCCACTCGGTATACTGGCATTCTGGAATGAAGCCAACGACGCACTTCCTCGGAGGCTGCTACGCTCCTTTCGTCCCCTTGGTGCCTTAATTTCTGCTTGATTGGCCTATAGCCTTCTCGAATGTTGAACCGATGGACCATAAGCTCGGGATTGATTTCGGGCATCTCGTCAACAGTATAGGTAAAGACGTATTGAAACTCCTTGAACCTCGAGGATTTGGGCCTTAATCCCTTCGGGGACCTGCTTGCCTATCCGGACCGTGCAATTACGCTCGCTATCGATACACACCTCTTCGTCTCGGTCCGCAGGTCGGGGTCTCTCGTAACGCTTTGGGTTATAGGCCATTTAGAGCCCCATGACAAGGAGGGGCTCCTCTGGCTCGGGGCATTCTCTCTTGCGAGAGACTTCCTCGTTCTGGCTTTTTAGACTGTTGACGTAACATTCCCAGGCGGACTTTTGGTCACCAAACAGCCTATTGACCTTTCCGTCGTCCCCCTCGAATTGCAAGAGCAGTTGGTACGTCGAGATGGCGGTTTTACCTTGTTGAGTGTGGGTCGCCCTATAATTACATTGTAAGGGAGACTGGTATTGACCACTAGGTAGTCGATGATGACGTTCCGTCCTGCCCCCGTCTCTCCTATCCGTGTAGGTAGTTTTACTGAGCCAAGGGGGTGGACTGATTGCCCCCCAAATCCTACCAGCGGCTGGTCAATAGGGGTGAGATCTTTTTCTTCATTCTTCAGCTTCCTTAAACAGTCCATACTGATGATATCCGCAGAGCTCCCACTATCAATCAGAACTCAACCTACCCGTAGATTGGCTATCTTCATTTCGACGACCAGAGGGTCATCGTGCGGGGTTTGTATAGGTCGGTGGCTGTCTTTGAAGGTCATAGTCGGGCATATGGCGGAGGAGGTCGCATCACTCCCATGTTTCAAGGTGTAGAGGTGCTTCTTGCGAGAGCGGCTGGTTAAGCCACCCGAGGCGAACCCTCCTGCGATGACGTTAACGTACCCCGCAGTCTCGTCACTTCGAGCCTGCTTTTCCTGGCGGGTTCAACTTTCTTTTCTTTTGGATCCTTCAGATATCGGTTCAATTTTCCTTCATCAGCTAGCTTGTCGAGTGCTCTCTTTAATTCTCGACATTCACGCGTGGTGTGACCACAATCGTGATGGAACTCGCACCAGAGCCTCTTATCTCGCTTGCTGGCTGACGTTCGGATGGGATTGGGCTTTGGCAGGGGATACTTCCCTTTGATATCCAAGTAGATCTCTCTTTGATTAAGGTTGTATCGGGGGTCATTCCAGTGGTTTTCTAATCGAGGCTTTTTTGTCTTTTTCTTTCCGAGGGACATCTCTGGAGTTATCCGCTCGAGGGGCATACTCGTGCTTTCTCTTTCTGGAGCTAGGCTCCTTGTGCATTTTACAGATATCAGAGGCCTGGATGAACTTCTGAGCTAGGTTCATGGCTTCTGAGAATGACGAGGCCTCACTCTCTGCGAGCCTTATCTTGAACCTACTCGAGGAGTATAACCCAGACATGAGTGCGGTCAGCTAACCCAATTTGCTGGTCCAAATAAAGGACCCTTATCTGCTGGTCCGACCCGATGCCAGCCACACCATCTTGTCTCCACCGCCCGGCTGCACGGCCTTTTATTATAAGGCAATGGAACTAGGCTTAAGATTCCCGCTAACCCAATTTGAGAAAGACATCCTGAACGCCTACAACTTGTGCTTGGGTCAGCTCTCCCCAAATTCTTGGGGCGGCATCTTAGCGGTTCAGGTGATCTGTAACATCATCGGTGTCAAGCCGACCCTGACCCTTTGGCGACATATGTACAAATTGTTTGAAATGCCAGCCGGGGATCATGGTCCGGGCTGGTGGTGCTTTCAGGCTCGGCGGGGCTACCGTACAGTCCTTGATCTCCCCACTTCTCAGAAGGGGTTCCGCCGAGGGTTCGCTTTTGTGTACCATGGTGGGGAATGGGGCATACCCACCGTGCCCCCGTCAGCCGAGCCAAACCACTGTTTGAACTTCAAGGTGCCTGAGCTATCCGACGAGGAAGCCGTTGCCGCTATTTACTTTCAGTTGGAGGCTAAGATAGTCGATGGCGGCGAGGTGTTTGTAGCGGGGAACTGGCTCCCGAGCTGCAAACTGTTCAAGAACGACCATTTTTTGGCGGCCTTCGGCTTGAGTCCGGCCTTTCCTAAGGGTAATTCGGCAAGAGGGGGTCCGGTTGACTTATATTTGTGCTTGTCTTGACATATTGTTCTAACTCTTCTTCCTTTTGCAGAAGCCTCCCTAGCCTTCCTTAAGGAGACCGACCAAGAGATGGCCGAACGACTGACTTCCGCTGCTCTGAAGGCGGCTCGGATTTGGGCCGAGATGAAGGCCAACAAGATTAACAAGCCTTCCAAGCCGAAGGTGAGCACCCTTTTCCTCCGACCCGGTTTAGCTTTAGATTTTTCAATTTCTCACCAACTTTTAATGTGTTTTGCAGGATCCTTCCAACCCTAAGCCGAGGAAGCGCAAGGAGCGCACTGAGGAGAGGGTGGAAATGACGGAGAAGGCCTTGGCGAAGGCCCGAGCCGAAACGGAGGCCTCGGCCAAGAAGGCGAGGCAAGAGCCTTCCGGGGAGGTGAACAGCCCTCGCCAGGCTTCGGGGGATGACAACACCCACATCTCCCTTCACCCGGAGGACTTTGAACCTGTCCGCAGTCCGAGCCATGCACAGGGGACCTCGCATACCGAGCAGACCTTATCCGAGGCGCCGGTCCCCTTTACTCAAATGTCCAAGACGGACAAGAGAGAACGGATTGCCAGTGCCTTGGAAATACTGGTTACCCAAACCGACCGAGATCATATCAACGCGGTGAATGGGAGAAACGAATCGAGCGAACTCTTTCGCTCCTGGATGGACGTAAGTTTTTTGGCCTTGCTCCTCTTTTTACCTCCTTATTGCCGCTTTTAAATGGTCCTTGTTTTGCAGTTCTCCATCCGAATGACTAAAGTGGCCGAAGACCGGCTCGCTTTAGTACAAGAAGTCCAGGAGCTAAAGGACGCGGCTCGGTCACATTTTGACGAGCTATACCGAGCCAGAGAGGACAAAAGATTGGCCGAGCTGCGTAAGGAAGAGGTGGAGGAGAAGATCCGGAAGGGCGAGGAGGCCTGGCAGAAGGAGCAGACGGAGTGGAAGGAAGAGAGGGCCAACCTCTCCTTGGCTAAGGAGAATGCTGAGGCGGCCAAGGTCACGGCCGAAACCAAGTAGGCTCAAGCCGAGAAGGAACTGGAGGAGGTCAAGCTCAAACTCTCGGCGGCCGAGGCCCAACTGAAGGAAGCTCAAGCCGCCGTTTCTCGTTCTCAGGAGGAATGGTTCAACGCCTGGCAGAAGTCGGATGACTGTACCGATTTCTGCGCCGACGTGGGCCAATCTTCCCATAAGATGGGCGAGGACGAGGCGCTTTCTAGGCTTAAGGTAGCCTTGGCTGATTCCTGTCCCGAGGCCGACTGGAATTCAATCTGGTCTCGCTACCAGGAGTTGTCCGAGGCCGACGCAGCTGAGATTAAGGCCAAGATGGCTGAAGAGATGAGCTCGGACAGCGACTCTGATGATGAAGAAGAAGATGCTGGTAGCACCGAGCCACCTCCATCAGAGCAACCTGCTGCTGAGCAACCTGCCACCGGTCCTTCTACTTAGCTTCCTTAGGATTTTATTTTCTTAGCTTTGGCCTTGTCGGCCCTTTAGCTCTTCTGCTTTCGACCCTATGTTTTTGTAAACTTTTGGTTGTATTTTACAACTTTTGATCAATTGGAATACAACTACTATTTTGCAACTTGTCATTTGTCGCATATTTTTCGTTACTGGCAATATTACATCATTAATTAGTAGATAATAAACTGGTTAAGTCTTTTTATTTCTGGGGTAGAAACCCGACTTGATTCATGGACTGGTTAAGTCCGAGTTACAATTGGATAAGCTTGTTAAACCGACCAGGTAGTGCTGGCCTTACATCATGCCCCTAGTGCAAGTAACGAAAAAGAAGTTACACATGGAATCTTTTGAGATTGTCTAGGTTCCAAGGCCGAGCCAGGGGAACCCCTTCGGGAGATTCGAGTCGGAATGTCCCTGGCTTGATGATTTCTCAAACCTTGTAAGGGCCGTCCCAATTTGCCCCCAACTTCCCTTTGAGATGGGAAAGTCCGGTGGCTTCGACCTTTCGGACGACCCAGTCGCCCAGACTGATTGGCCGAGGCTTTACTCGCCGGTTGAAGTGCCTCGTGATTCTTTGCTTGTACCGGATGGCTTGAAGCAAAGCATTGCCTCGAGTTTCTGGCAATAGGTCTAAGTTGACGGGCTTTTCCTCTTCATTTTGGTCGAATTCATAAAATGTCATCCGAGGGGAAGGGATTCCCACCTCGACCGGAAGGACAGCTTCGCTTCCATAGACCAAGCCAAAAGGAGAGTGCCCCGTGGCTTCTTTTACCGTCGTTCGAGCCGACCAGAGTACTCCAGGTAGATCGTCTACCCATGCCCCTTTAGCTGCATCAAGGGATTTCTTGATACCTTTTAGGACAATTTTATTAGCCGACTCGGCTTGACCGTTGGTCTGAGGACGGGAGACTGCCGAAAACCTTGTTTGAATGCCGAACCGGGCGCAATACTCTCGAGTCGGCCCGCTGTTGAATTGTCGGCCATTGTCTGATACCAAGGCTCTTGGAATTCCGAACCGGGTAATGATATTCCTCCATATGAACAACTGAACCTGCTTGTCAGTAATTGACGCCAGTGGCTCGGCTTCGGTTCACTTGGTGAAATAATCAATTGCCACAATTAGGAATTTCCTTTGCCCAGAAGCCGGGGGAAAAGGTCCGAGCAGGTCCATGCCCCACTTGTCGAAAGGCAGGACTGCTTGAATGGTGGTGAGGGGAGTGGCCGGCGCCCTCGGTATGTCCGAGTGAATCTGGCAGGAGGGACACCGTCGGACTAAGTCCGAGGCGTCAGCTTTCAGAGTAGGCCAATAGTATCCGGCCCTTAGTGCCTTTCCGGCTATAGTTCGACCCCCTTGATGGCTTCCGCAGGCTCCTTGGTGTATTTCCCGGAGGACATAATTTCCTTCCTCGGGAGTTATACACTTGAGGAGGGGATGAGTGAAAGACTTTTTATAGAGCTGCCTTTCATGCCAAAGGAACCAACCAGACTTATGCTTAATCCGGTCGGCTTCTTTAGGATCGCTGGGTAAGGTCCCGTCTCGCAAGTACTCCACAATTTCACCCATCCAGTTTGAGGATCGATTGAGTACGAGCTGTCTTTGGCATTTATGCTAGGTTCCTTCAACACTTCCCAAGTTATGGTTCTGGGGGCCGACCCCTCAGCAGAACTAGCCATCCGAGCCAATGCATCTGCTTGCTGATTTTCCGAGCGAGGGATGTGAGTAATCCGAAATCCGGACAACCTCGCAATGACAGCTCGGGCTTTGGCCAAGTACATCCTCATGTTGTCCTCTTTGGCCTCATAGTTTCCGGAAATCTGACCCACTATGAGTTGTGAGTCGGACTTGGCTATGATTGAGGTTGCCCCAGCTAGGATGCATAGCTGTATTCCGAGGATGAGAGCCTCATACTCGGCTTCATTGTTAGATCCGAGAAATTCAAACTTAACAGCATATTCAATTTTTTCTCCGACCGGGGGTTTGATGACCAATCCGGCTCCACAACCACTCTTTGTGGATGATCCATCAACAAGCAGCTCCCACTCCTCTTGCGAACCGACCGGGGGTCGAGTTGCGCATTCAGTGATGAAGTCGGCGAGTGCTTGGGCCTTGATGGCTCTTCGGGGTTCGAACTCGAGCCCGAAATCTGCTAACTGGTCTGCCCAATCACTCATCCGACTCGAGTGGATTCTATTCTCAATAAGCTTCCGGAGCGGTTGTGTAATAGTTCTGTTTTTATGAGCGTTTATTTAAAAGCTAATTATAATCATTAAGCTAATTATGTTTCGGATACTCTTATTTTAATTGGGTTAGAGTTGAATTATATTGACGTGTTGGTTATGTATTTATTTATTTATTTTATTGTATGAGATTATTATTATTATTATTTTATATTTTGGGTTTGTGCATTTAGTTGAGCGGTATTTCACAAATTGGAAAATCAAGGTTGGTTTCCTTCTCGAACCACTCAACCCTTTTGCTATGTTTATCCGTTTATGAAACCAAAACACCCCCCCCCCTTGTCGGTTTAATGAAACAAAGCCCCAACCAAATTTTCTTCTTCCCCGTAAAACCACAAACCCCAAAAATTGAAACCCCAATCCCGTGAGAACCCAAACCCCCAAAACCCCGTGAAACCCCTTCTCCCTTGCGTCTCTCTCTCACACCCGCATCTCGCTGCCGCGCCGTCAGCCCTTGTTCGCCGGGGCCTCGCCTCTCCTCGTCGTTGTTGTCGTGTGCAGCGTGTCTCTCTCTCCTTCGTGATGTTGTTGTTCGTAGGAGTGGTGTTCGCGCACCGTTTCTCTCTCTCCTCTACTGGTTGTTGTTGTTGCCGTGGCTGGTGGTCGACGCAATTCCCCTGAACTCCTTGGTGGTCTTTTTCCTTCACCACCGATATTGTTGCTGTAGTGTTGTTGCTGCTGTTCTGTTTTTCGCTCCCCTGCTCGCGTCTTTTCACTCCTCTTCGTGGCGGTTGTGTTGTGTGGTGCTGCTCGCGCCACCGCTACTCTCTTCTCCTCTCCGTTCTCTTTCCTTGTAGGTGGTGGTGGTGGTGGTTATGGCTGATGTGCCGCTGCCTTGTGCTACTGTCAATCGGTACAAACTTATATTTATCCTCTTCAATTGATTTTAGGAGATGATGTGGATATTGTTGTGAGATGATTTCTAATAGTGCAGTTTAGATGTTGGTGATTTGTGATTGTAACTCTAATTGTGATTATGTGAAACTTTATTGTGTTTTAGATGTGTCACATAACTTGTTATTTAATACATATCTTATTTGGAATGAAGTGGTTGCGTGAGTAGATCAGAATTGATTGTGATATAAGATTGTTTTAGTTCAAGAATAATATAGAGTGTGAATTCTAGTTCTAGGATGCAGTTCGATTTTATTAAACAAAGGAATTTCACTTTAGAGCTTATCTTAATCAACTTGCATTACTTAACTAGTTTGGATAGAATTACTTATGTGTTTGCAGTCTACTTACTTTGATTCTCATAGTAATTTTGAAGTGATATTTGTTAAAGAATCGAATTAGTGTGATTTGAATTTCAGGAATAATACTAATTAGCTAAGTTAATTCATGTTTGATTAGATTGGACGGTGTCACTTTTAGTGTAGATGTATCAAGAAGAATTAGCTGTTTTAAAAGACTCAATCTATTTATGGAGTTAGAATGATATTAGTAAGTAAGAGGTAACATGAGTTTCGTTTGTGTTAATGATAATAGAAAGTTACTAATCTTTGAATAGTATTTATATTATCTTATAGTAGTAGTTTGAGTTCATTGTTTATTATAAGTAAAGAGTAATGCAACTAAGAAGTTATAAAGGTGTAAGTTAATTAATTGAAAATCACTTATCTAGACTCTAATAATGACTGGTTTTGTTGAAGTACTTAACTAAAGTAGGAAAAGAATTAGCTAAATGTTAATTTATCAAGATTATTAGAAGGAGTGAATGACTCATAAAGTTTATTAATGAGGTTAATATGTAGATATATCTGAGTAATGTGATAAGGAGAAATCCTATAAACGGATTAATATTATTGTAAAGTTAGAACATCTATTTAGAGTTACTAAAAAAAGGTTAAGATGATTATTTCTTTTAATAATAGTTACTCAATAAAGCTAGTAGTTCAGTAAAAGTAAAGTACTCGTATGTTGGTTATAAAGTAAGACATTACTCACTTCTTCGTTAATGATTAAGAGTTGAGTTAATCAAAGTTAACTTATAAGATATTCAATTTGATTGACTTCTAATTAGGAGGGAGGTTGACTCGCTATACTAAGTAAGACTATGATCCATTAATGGTTGACATTTGGAATCGAACTTACGAGATGACATGACCCATAATTGATTAGGTCTAATCGACCTTTGTTTCAGGAATCTCGAGTTGTGGAATCTATGCTAACTCTCCTTAGTTAATTCTAAGAGAGAGACTTATTGTAATTGTTAATGGTGTTTTGATAACGATTATTATCAACAATGAGATAAGAGTTAATTGATAACCAGGAAGTATGAAAGAGTATAAACAATCTATATGCGAAGGTATGCGTTGTATGGAATTGGTTTAGTTACTCTCGTTAGTTAATTCTAGCTGAGAGACCATTTGCTATTGTTGTTGGTATTGACCAGATATGATTGCTTATAAGTTGTGGTAATTCATAAGTATACTATGATTGAAATTGAGTTGAATCTAGTTACATAACTACACTGACCTTGAAATTCATAAGAAAGCACGATAGCATGTGATTATAGTCTTCTAGAGTGAAGTCTTCTAGTGTGGTTGGTTATGCAACAATCGTTTATAATTAATAAAGCTAGCGGATGAGTTCCGAGAATGATTGGTTGTTTTATGAACAATAATCGAAAGGAATCTGAAAGGGGAAAGTAGCCTCGTCTGAGTCGACTGATGAGGTGACATGAACAGTGCCCCATGGACTGTGAACCTTGGGGGCCCCACATGGAAACTTGCCCATTGCTTTGTGGGGCGATAATCGGGCGTTATATCAGGTAATGTGAAACATGTGGATGGCTGATGAAATCAGCGGAAAAATGTACTCCGGACTAGTCGCGGTTATTGGCCAAAAGTAAAACAAATGGTTGGGTGACGACCCCCACTGTCGGAGTGTAAGCTTTGTCTCCTCCGCCGCGTTCTCTTTCCCCCTGGTTAAAAGGAATGTTATCTCATAGTATGAAAGTTATATCGATAATGGATTCCCGATAAGGAATCGTATCGTGGTAAGTTGTTTCGTTATAGGATTCTCGATAAGGAATCATATCAGGTAAGTAGTGAATGTTTATTCAGTATATGAATATGAATATCGATATTGGTTTCTAGATAAGGAGGCATATCATGGTAAGTGATACTAACGTTAGATTCCTGACAAGGAATCATATCTTGTTATGTGGATTCCTGATAAGGAATCGTATCTCGTTACTGAATTCCCGATAAGGAATCGTGATGATAAGGAAAGTTATTATGTTATTTATTGCCTGATAAGGGTTTATGTACGATAGTATAAGGGAATGATTGATAGAGTATGAAAACATAAGTTTGGATTTCTGATAAGAAATCAATTAAAGGAAGTAAAGTTTATTACTTATATCAAAGTTGGTGACCTCATAGTCCTACTATGGAATCGTGGTAAGTTAAAAGGTTGATCAAATGAGAATTTATGAAACGTATCATTGTTAGGAGTCACCTTAGCGTGTTTGCTACTATGTGATTAATGATGTATTATGAAATGTGGAACTAGAAATATAATATGTATGTTCAACAAGATTATTGCTGCTAAGCATGCTATAATGGATGTGATTGTTGAACTTATGTTGACTGTTGAGTCGTTTTCAAGTAAAAGCCACCAAAGCATGTGTTACTCTTGTTTATGGGTTAGTACTCAGCTTTGCTGATGTGTGTGCGTTGTTTTGTCATTTCTGTGGCCTGTCACTTGGTGGGTGGCAGTATCTTATATGTTTCAGGTTGAAGCCGTGAGTTATTCTTTTACAAGCTAAAGCGGATACGAGATGGTGCAGTATTATATTTGTTATTGAAGTGAGGACGCTCCACTTGTAATAGTTAAATCGTTTATTTTCTATAATGTATTTTCTTCATTTAGGAACCGTTAGCTAGTGCTCCTGATTCTCTGTTGGTTGTTGCTCCGCGAAAGCGTTGAGGTTGTTGAGCTTTGGGATTTGGAAATATTTTATAAATTGAATTTGCAACAGGTTCATATTATTTTTCGCTTTAGCGTTGTCCTATTTTCAAAGGAAATTCTGCCGGATTTTCTGTAGAAATTCATGGGAATAGAGTCTGAGAATCAGAGCATAGTTATAATAGTTAATTTATTTGAATAAAGTTGGGAATTGAGTTCCATACTCTCCGATATAGTTCGGTGAGTGTGATGGTAATAGTCCGAGTTACCTCGACTAGAGTCTCTTTCGCTGTGCTTAATCCTTTGTAAGCTGGTCAGGAAAATCGGGCTGTTACAGGTTGTCCGGTAAGGACTTTGATGGGGTGCGCTTGGAAATAGGGCTTGAGCTTCCGGCTCGCCATCACCAAGGCGAAGACCATTTTCTCAACATCGTTGTACTTTGCCTCGGCCCCCCTATAGGCATGGCTGATGAAATATACAGGGTGTTGCTTTCCTTCTCGCTCGGCTATTAGAACGGCGCTAAGAGCGTAGTCCGAGACAGCCAAGTAGATAAACAGGGGTTCCCCCGGCAAGGGGGAGATCAGTTTGGGCAAAGATGCCAAGTGATTCTTGAGTCAGCGAAGGCTTGCTCGGCTTCGTCATCCCATGCGAACTCTTTTCGCTTCAGGGCCTTGAAGAACAGCAAGCTTTTATCGGCCGACCGGGAGAGGAACCGACCGAGTGCCGCTAAGCAGCCGGTTAGGCGCTGTACTTCCCGAACATTCCGAGGCGATTTCATTTCTAAGACCGCTTTGATTTTGTCCGGGTTGGCCTCTATACCTCTCTCATCTACTAGAAATCCGAGGCACTTTCCCCCTTTAACCCGAAGACGCATTTTTTAGGGTTGAGCATCATTCGGTATTTCCTTAGGGTGCTCAGCGTTTCTTTCAGATCTGCAGGGTGATCCGACTGGGCCTTGCTTTTGACTATCATATCGTCAACGTATACCTCAATGTTCCGACCCAATTGGTCGCTGAAGATTTTGTTGACGGTTCGCTGATATGTTGCCCCGGCATTTTTAAGGCCGAACGGCATCATTTTATAGCAGTAGACACCCTGAGGAGTGATGAATGCTGTATGAACCCTATCCTTCTCGGCCATGGGAATTTGATGATAGCCGGCATTTGCATCCATGAAGCTGAGAAGGGCGTGCCCTGCCGTTGAATCGACCAGCCTATCGATCTTTGGCAGAGGGTGATTGTCTTTTGGGCAGGCTTTGTTTAAGTCGGTGAAGTCGACACACATTCGCCATGCCCCACTCGGCTTTTTGACCAAGACCACGTTGGCCAGCCACTCCGAGTATTGCACTCTTCTATGAAACCCGCTTCGAGCAGCTTCTTGACTTCTGCTGCTGCCGCGGCATTTCTTTCGGGACCTTGGTGTCTGAGCTTTTGCTTGATTGGTCTGAACCCCTCTTTAATGTTAAGCTCATGACACATGATTTTCGGGTCGAGCCCCGGCATTTCTGTGGCCTCATAGGCAAAGACATCTTGGTACTCCGTGAGCACTTGGATGATATCTTGCCTTGTTTGGGGGTCCATGGCCTTGCCTACCCTGACAGTCCGACCGGGGTCCTGGCCGATCGCGACTTCTTCGTCATCCTCGGCTGGCTGAGGACGCTCGTATTGCTTGGGGTTTTCAGTTATGTACACCCCGAGGCTCGTTGAGGGCTGACCCTCGTCATATTTTCTTTTTTTCGAGTCCTTTTGGACGTCGTTGTCCGAGTCCTTTTGGACGTCGGTATTTTTGAGGCTATTCACATAGCACTCTCTTGCGGCCTGTTGGTCGCCTTGAATTTTTCCTACCTTCCCGTCATCAGTTCAAACTGCAAGAGGAGCTGGTAGGTGGAGATGGCGGCCTTGGCCTTGTTTAGCATGGGCCTCCCCATTATTATGTTGTAAGGCAAAGGGATGTCTACCACCAAGAAGTCGATCGGTAGGCTTCTCCCCTTACCCTTTTCACCCATCCGAGTGGGTAATTTTATTGATCCGACCGGGTGGACAGAGTTGCCCCCGAAGCCTATGAGCGGCTGAGCCATGGGGGTAACATCCCGCTCAGTGTATTTCAGCTTTTTGAGGCAGTCAAGGGTGATTATATCAGCGGATGACCCACTATCCACTAAACCTCTTCACCTTTGTATTGCTACCTTGAGTCATGACAGGGGGTCGTCGTGCGGAACGCAACGTCCGACTAGGTTCCCCAAATGTCATGACGGGGCAGCTCGTCGGGGTGAACATCAAGTACCTGATGTTTAAGGTTCTGGAGGTGAGCCTTGCGCGCTCGGCCGGTTAGGCCTCCCGACGCGAATCCTCCAGCGATGACACCTGAATCCTTCCGTGTCCCCCTGTTCGACTGACCCACCTTTTGCTTCCCTTTTCTCGCTCAGAGCTTTGGTAGGGTTGAGTTTCCCTGGTCGGCCAAACCGTTCAAGGATTTCTTGAGCTCCCGACAGTCGTTGGTGGTGTGTCCACATTCCTTGTGGTAGTCACACCATAAACTCTTATCCTCCGAGACGATGATGTCCGGATGGGCGTGGCCTGGGGCCAATTTTTGTTCCGGATGCAAAGTAGATTTCCTTCCGGTTTTTATTGAATCGGGGGTCGTTGCCATTATCGGTGAGCCGATCCCCTCGGCCCCCCGTTCTTTGATGCTTAGGCTGACCCGCGTGATTCCCTTCATCCTTCCTTTTCTTGCCACCCCTGTCCGAGTAACGGCAGATATCCGTTGCTTGGATGAATCTTTGGGCCCGAGCCATGGCTTCCGAGTAAGTTTTCTTCATTCTCGGCCAATGACCATCTAAGCCGACCCGGTTGGAGCCGGACATGAGGGCAGCGAAGCTACAGCGTCCTGTAGGTCGTTATTTTGAGAGATTCCTCATTGAACCTCTTTATGTAGTCCGACAAGGATTCGTTCTTGTCTTGTTTCACCCCCATGAGGTGAAGGCTGGTTTTTCTTTGCCTCTTTCCTGCTACGAACTGATGGATGAAGAGGTGCTCCAATATGGCGAAGTCAGTGATGACCCCCGCCGGCAGCTCTTGGAACCAATTCAGAGCCAAACCTTTGAGAGTGGTAGGGAAGAAGCGGCACCAAGTGGCCTCGCAGCTTGTCTGCACGCTCATTTGAGCCTTGTAACTAGCCATATGATCATCTGGGTCGGTTAGGCCCGCAAATGGCTCGATCAGGGGGTTTTAATTTTACCCGGAGGTTGAGTCCCTAGGATTTCCTGACTGAAGGGGATCAGGAACTTGAGCCCTCCTCCAGCTAGCCTAGGGGCTGAGAATGAGCCGAGTCTCCTTGGCCCTCTCGGTCATTTGCTTTCTTCCTGAGGAACTCCCGAGCGTCATAGCCTTGGCTGAGGCGCTTCTTGTTGTTAAGGAATCTCGGGCATCTTGGGGTTTCCGACCCGCACCCCCCTTGGGGATTTAGATACATGGGTCTCCGCATGCTGACGGGCCGACCCCTGTCGTGCTGACTTTTCTCTTTCCCGGTGGCTCGGGTCTCTCGCATCGGACCGTGGCCGGCTAGGCTGCGGATCTCGATTAGAACGAGAGTTGTCCCTCTGAGAGCGGACGACCGTGCGCTCCCTGGGCTCATGCTGGTTGAGCAGGACGACTTGTTGTGGCTGCCTCTGCTGAAGCATGGCCATCATGTCCATCATACCCTTTTGGAATGTCTCCTGGAGCTGAGCCGTGATAAGGGCCAGGTCAGACGCGAAGAGCGGCTGAGGCTCCACATGCTGGATATGCTGGGATACTGACGAGGGTCTAGAGTTTGGACAGTAGGCGACCTCCGAGCCGGTGAGGGAGTCCGCTCGGCCTCCCGGTTATGCGCAGGCGAATGACCTCGCTCCGGTCGGGGGATTGGGGGATCTCGATTATGCGGGCGAGTGGCCTCTCTCTGGCCGAGCGACCTGATCAGAGGTTGGCTTGCCGCGAGTGTTTTTGGTTGGTGCCATTGTCAATTGGCGTTCTGAGCTGAGTAGCTGAATGAATAAATCTGAGTGAGTGGTGGCGAAGTAACTTTTTGTACTTTCCCCACAGACGGCGCCAAACTGTTTCTGTCTAGAAATTAAGGGTTCCGATTCCTTTGCTTAGGGAGTACCGGGTCAGATTCGAATGTCCTGAGTTCAAAGTCCGTACGCCGGAATCCTGCAAAAGTAACGGTTAGACTGCCCCGGGGGTTGTTCCGGGATCGCCTCTCCGACGCTCAAGTCAGTAATCAAGCTTAGAGAGATGAAGTCTAGAGAGAGATGCTCTGGTTTGTTAGGTAAGAATTCAATACCTTCTCATTGATGAGGGGGTTGAGTATTTATAGTGCTGGGGACATCCCAACTATAGGCCAGCTAGAAGGCATTGATCACAGGTGGGGCCCACTGGAGGTTTAAGGCTTTATTGGGCTGGATTATCCATGGTAAGCCTAACCCAGGAAATAAGCCCAAACATGTATGCTTGGTATTGCTGGCAAAGTCATCTTTTTATAAAACTTGACACTTGTATCACAACTTCACGTAAATGATAGATTGGCATGCTTGATTTTATCACATAACTATATAAAAACCAATTAGTAATGACCAAGTGTCACAAATTTACTCGATTTGTAACAAACCAACATTGTATTTTGCATATTGTCTTAAAATGGGTAGCTATTGTCCGCCCTTAGGTAAAGTCATTAGTGACGATTTTAAAAACTAAATAAATTTAGTCATTAGGTTAACCATTTATAAGTTTGGAGCATTCTAGGTTTATGTGGTACTTACTAAAAATTCTACTAGATATATTTATAAGCTCATAAACTAGTAATTGATATTTCTATTAATCTTTGACCATTAAAGTACTTTATAAATTGTAATGTTAATATAAATGATATATGTATGCACATATAACTTTTCTTTAAGAAAATGTACAAAGCCAAGGAAACAAATAACTTTACCTAAAATAATCATATAAACGACAAAATGATGTATATAAGATCTTAGGGACTAGTTTATCTTATAATAATACTTTAACCTAATCCCTTACTAATATTTATAATATATACTTTTTCCTGGTTATTACACAAGGTATTTCTTTCGGATCTTATTTGCATGCATCAAAGTGCTTTTTTTTCGGGTAGACTTATTACAAATAATGCTATGATTGCCTTTGAGATTTTTCACAGCATGAAAAGAAGCAATTAGGGGAAGACAGGGACCATGGCCTTCAAGCTGACATGAGTAAGGCTTATAATAGGGTCGAGTGGTCATTCTTAGAAAAAGTTATGTTCAAGATGGGTTTTTGTGCAGATTGGATCAACATGGTGATGGCATGCCTCTCTATAGTGTCATATTCTTATAAGTTGAATGGGAGGGTGTAGTGTCACAAAATTCCAGGGAGGGGGGGGGGTCCGGCAGGGAAATTTGTTGTTCCCGTATTTATTTCTCCTTTGTGCTGAAACTTTCTCGGCTTTGATGTCAAAAGCTACATATGATGGGTTGAAACATGGAGCTCGGATATGTCGTACTACACATCGCATCTCACATTTATCTTTTGTCGATGAAAATATCATATTTACTAGAGCTACGCCTCAAGAATGCTCGGTTGTGGCTGATATTCTTAGTACATATGAAAGAGCATCTGGTCGGAAAATTAATTTCAATAAATATGAGGTGTCTTTTAGTAAAAATGTGGAAGATAGTATAAAGGAGGAGATTTTTTCTTTGTTTAGTGTTAGAGAAGTGGAGAGACATGAGAACTATTTGGGCCTACTGACTTTTATTGGAAGATCTAAGAAGATGGTGTTCACAGTCATTAAAGAAAGAGTGTGGAAAAAATTGCAGGGTTGAAAATAAAAAATGTTATCTCGAGTGGGTAAAGAAGTTATGTTAAAAATTTGTTATTCAATATATTCCCGCATATATGATGAGTATGTTTGCATTTCCGAAAGGGATTTTGAATAAGATTAATTTTATGTCAGCAAGATTTTGGTGGGGAGCTTGGGGTACGGAGTGTAACATGCATTAGCTAAGTTGGGAGAAATTGTGTTTGCTAAAGTCACACGGGGGGATAGGTTTTCAGGATCTTAGAGTTTTTAATCAAGCCTTGTTAGCTAAGCAGGGATGAAGGTTATTGTGTGACACAAATTCTTTGGTGCATATATGTTGAGTGCAAAATACTATCCACATGGTACTTTTTTAAAACCTCGTAGAGGGTTTGATCCTAGCTTTGTGCCGAGAAGTATATGGGGTGCAAAACCTTTGCTTTCGGAAGGGTTGAAGTGGAGGGTGGGGAATGGGGAACAAGTTCGAGTATGGGATGATGCATGGTTGCCTGGAGACACTTCGATTGTTGTCCCTACTCTTAACCTTGAGAGCCCTGCCGATCTCAAGGTTTCAGAGTTAATAAATGAGGAAGGATATTGGGATGCCGAGGCCCTTAACATGCACTTTACAGCGGCAGATGCGACCCTAATTCGTGAGCTTCCTTTGAGTGCTCGACGCATGTGTGATGTGATGTTTTGGTGGCCTGCACCAAATGACATTTATACTACTAAATCCTGGTTTTGGCTAGGAAGAATTGGACATATTCAAGGGTGGATGCAGCGATCCAAACAAACATGTCGATGAAAGAAGTAATCGATCCATACACAATGTATTGTAAGAACACAGTCTTGTCCTATGTAGGATACATCAAAAAACAATGAAATATAACATGAAGAATGGTTTCTTTACCTCCAGTACAATGACTACACGAGCCATGAGCCTCCCCTTGGTAGTAAGGGCTCCTGTACAAGCTCGCCAAAGAAAAGGCTAGGTTTTGAGGGGACTCCTATATTCCATATTCCACAATACATTGTGGATGGACCGATTACTTCTTTCATCGGCATGTTTGTTTGGTTGAAATCTAAGTTGGATGTTGAGGAATTGATGACTTGTATGGCGCTAGCTTGGGGTGCGTTGTCGTATAGGAACTCGTTTGTTCATGAGGAGCAATGGAACAACGTGGAGGTGAGTGCCGCTAGTTTTTTGAATTTGTTGCTGATTACAAGTGTTATGCAAACCTGGTGCATCGAACTCCGATAGTGTCGCCTATTGTCTCGAGATCAAGCTGGGTATTGTTGAGGAGAGGGAGGGTTAAGGTTAATACATATACAACGTTGCTGAGGAATGGTGAAGTAGGGGTGGAGCCACGTGGTAACAAGGGGTAGCACGTGCTACCCCTGTTTTTTTCAAAAAAAAAATGAAAACCAAAACCTAAATCTAATCCCCTTTCCTCGCTATTCTTCTTTCTCTCACTCTCTTAGACCCTGTACTCCACTCTACTCTCTGTCTCTCTGTTGGACCTCGCTACCTCGATCTCGTCGAAACCTAATTTTGATTTGAATTCCTCTTACCGGCGGTGGCAAGCGACTGGTCTTTATTGTTCTCCGTTCTATGGCTCGCTGCATAACATGAAGACATTCTTCACGTTTTTACTTCTTCGCAGTTCTTCTTCACTGCATAACACGAAGCCATTCTTCGTCCTTCAGTTCTTCACCTGAGCGGCTTGT
Organism: Beta vulgaris subsp. vulgaris; assembly: GCF_026745355.1. NCBI lineage: Eukaryota > Viridiplantae > Streptophyta > Magnoliopsida > Caryophyllales > Amaranthaceae > Beta > Beta vulgaris. The sequence goes on along the minus strand of NC_079202.1, from coordinate 27,614,000 downwards.
GAGCCGTCGCGCCTGTGCATTCCAGTTTTCACCACCACTGCCGCCTACTGTCTGGATCTGAGGTTTTTTCTTTTATTTTTCTGTGATGGTTAATATTAATTGTTAGTGCATTTTAATTGTTAGAGAATTCTAATTGTTCTATGTGTGAATTTTAATTGTTGTGAAAGAATTAATTGCAAATTGTGGTTCTTTCTAAATTTGGGTATGATATTGGAATTATTAGTTAATAGAATTCATTAATGGATTGTTATTGAAAGATTTTTTTTTTGTGATGGTTAATGGTTTAATTGGAAACTGGATAGTTGAGTTATTAGTGAATGAATATTTTTTTATAATTAACTCAAGCAAAACACAGCAGCAGTGCTACTGTCATGTTACATTGTTTATTGTGATTGAATGATTGTTAGTAAATGTGTTACTGCCGTGTAATTGTGCAAATAATAAGGAATGAATTATTAGTGAATGAATGGTCCATTTTAAATTTGGGAAGGATATGTTACTAAATTTGTTAGTAAAAAGTGAATTTTCTTGAATTCGAGCGTATTGTAAAATTACGCAACCCCTCATTTGGAATCGTGGATCCGCCCCTCGGTGGGGGTTAAATGGGAAGGGAATACGGTTGCTCAAGTACCCATACTAGGGGATATAAGGGAATCCCAACATAAATAGGTAGTGGTATTCGAACTTGTGAGGTCACAAGGTGAGCTCCCCATTACCCATGCTTCAAAGATTATTCATATCAATTTTTACATTGTATTCCATCCTATACTATTAGCACATAAACATTTTTTATAGGAAACTTTTAGACGAATTTCCCGAAAAAAATCCAGAACTCCTCAAACCTTCGTCTAGTTGTCTGCAAGTCTACACTCCAGTGGTGTGTGACGTCTCTTTTCCTCTATTGCTTCCTGCATCTTCTTCTCAAAGCTTTATCAACCCATCTCACGTTTATTACTACATTAGGGTCAAGGTTCTTTGTTGCAATTTTTATTAAAAGATTTATTTTTGAGTTCTTCTATTCTTGTTGTGCTAATAGCAGACTTGTTAAGCTTGAAAATCCATCCTCAAAAATCGATGCAAACAATGTTCAATGGCAACAGTAGCATCACAATTCCAGTCTCCGACGACGATTCCGATGAATATACTACAAAGATGAGATACCGAAACCGGAGGAAGCGCAAGAAATCGGTATCCATTAGATCCAACGCCGAGTTAACTCGCCGAGTCGTCAGAAAGATTGCCAAATGGTGGCCTCTTTTGCTTTTCCTTCCTGCAATGGCGTTGCTTCTTTTCGAAGCTTCTCGACTCAGCCGGAACTCGGTTCCGCATACAAAGAGCACACATATTCATGTGGACCACAATATACCCCATACTAACTTCAATCATGTCCAGCCCATCTACCATACTGTTGCTGGTGTGAGACAACGTAAGTTAATTTTCGATTGTACGAATCCTTGCAAATGCTTAATTTATTTGGGCTATTACTAGGCTCTATTGTATGCTCTGAATATTTGTTGTTGAGAACATCTTTTAGTGGTATATTCATAAAAAAAATACTTCCTAGCTTATTAGAAAAGGTAGTATAGTTGTATAAAAGAATACCCAACATATAACTTAATTATAAGTATAGTATGAGACTGTTGTTTTTGGTTCCAATGTACTACTTTTTTTTTTACAAAATATAGTACCTTTTTGGATGATCTAAACAAAATATGTATTGAACTGTTCTGAATCTGGCGAAGCTCCTGCTGTATATGCATTTTGGCTCTCAAATTGCTAAGTTCGTGGATGTTATAAACACTTTCTGTTCATATCAACTTTTGATGGTAGATGTAGCTAAAAAACTTGTATATTGAATGGGGAATTTAGTATTTTGAGTAAGAAGGTAGTATATGAAAATCAACATATAATCAGGCCCGTCTCGAACTATATAGAGGCCCCGTGCAATCTCGTATTTGAAGAATTCAATAATGTAATAGCTCATCCATACTTAACATAATCATATTATGAAAAAAAAGTAGTCCAAATAAGTAGATAAACTTTTTCTTTTTACTACTTGAACTTTCTCTATTTTGGGGCCCTCACAATTAAAGGGCCCTGTTCCATGGAACAATGTTGAACATGCTAAAAGCCTCCCCTGCATATAATCACCATTTCTTTTAGCTATATAAAGACAGTGATGTTTTATGTTTCAATATACGGCAAATTAGACGTAGTATATACTACTTGTTTTGTTGATATGAATGGAATTTGTTTTTATCGAATATGAACCGGGCGAAGCTCAGATGGAGCAATATGGAAGTTCTTAATTCCACTTATACCATGTTCAATTCACAATTTGTAATGTGGACAACAAGGGTCTTTTTCTTGTCCAATGATTTTAGTGGGATCTACCTGTTTTGTGTTTTGTTGTCTGGTACAGGATGTTTATGATTTAAGCTCAGCTTCATGGCTCTTCTCTGGCTTGCTATTGTAGCTCATCATCCTCTTCTTCTCTTGTTGTACTTTACTTTTTAGTTCTAGTTGATATTGTAACTTGTTAGAGTAATAGTGTGGCTATTTTCTTAGATACGGAACCCATTACTTGTATCCTTACCTTTACCGACAAGGAGCAAAGGTTTTTTAAACGCGAACTTCAAGTGTGAAAAAAATGAGCCGTGAAGCTGAAGATGATAGGGCGTACCAAACACTCGTGTTGACCTTTGTAAAGTATTTTTTAAGAGGTGCAGGGAAGACAAAAGGCTGCAGAACGACCTTTTGTACACCAAAAGTCTATTCAATATGGCCTCACTTTAGTGATGGTATGTCTAACACCTTGGTTCTAGCTTTTTTAAACACCTACAAGCTCTACATTTTTGTTAAATGGGGACTTCTTATCGCTTTAGGTCTTTTCCTCCTAATCAGTTGAAATATCTTGATTTTACTCTCTCCGTCCTAGAATACTTTTTACACTTTTCTTTTTTATCGGTCCCATAATACTCTTTTCACTTTTCTTTTTTATCTGTCCTCAATACTCTTTTACATTTCTATTTTGAGATATGACCCATTATTATTTTAATCATTCAACCTTTTAACTGTTGGCCTACACTCTCTCTCCTCCAAATAAAATAATACCACTCTTTTTACTTACCAACTCTAACCATGACCCACATTCCCTCCTTAAAATAAAATAATACTACTTTTACTCACTACTAACTTTTATCACATCTACTTTTCAATATAATAATAATTGATAACTAAACAACAACTTATAATCTAAAACTACGTGCCTTAATAAGTGTCAAGAGTATTCTGGGACGGAGAGAGTATTATATATATATATATATATAATTTCGAAGTTTCCTCTCTATGAAAATTTGGTATTAATTGCCACATCTCTTTTGGAAAGTTCTTGTGGTCCCCCTTCCTTTTCAAACAACATTTCTCTCTCTTTCGGGAAAAAAAACACAGTTGCGCTCATGTCGTCGCGGGAACGACTTGTAACGGGAAAATAGAACGTTTCGCGGCCGACGCGGCGTGATTTTTTTTTATTTTTAAAATCACATTAATATCTTCTAACCTTATTTGCGTTGTTTTTGTTTTTGAAGCATTATTACAACATAATATAATTATATCTATTTGAATATCATGTTTCATTAGCTATATAATTAAATCGTAAAATATTTTTGGCCAATGTTTGAAAAGAACGAATGTAATGGGGATAAAAGCGTTCTAACGCGACAAGGTCGTGTTACGGAACGAACAACAAGGCGAGAAGTATGTGATTTTTATTAAGGCGTTTCGTAATGGGATTTTGGAACGGCAAATCCAAAATCTGTTCTGTAACGGAATGGGAGAGTTTTAAATCCTTGCTCTCTTCAATGTACATAGCACATGGAATTTTGTGGTCCCCCTTCCCCTTCTTCTTTTTTCCTTAATTCTTCTGCCCTCCTATATGTAGAAAAACAAATGAATGGAGGAAGTTTAAAACTGCGGAACCTAACTTAATTGTTTATTTCTACTTTAGGGGGATTAAAATTTGCTTATGTTGTTAGTTGGACTATTGTTTGTAATGTTTCTTATTGGTTCTGACTTCTATACTTAAATGAAGAGCGTAGGGATTAGATTGGTTGGATGCAAAACATTTTCTACGAAAAGCATATTCCAAAGAAAACACAGTTATAGATTTCCTTTGTTTGGCTCCTTGGAAGAGAAGTGAGAGATAAAGGAAAAACGGAAATGGAAATAGAGGAGGAAAACATAAGGTGAGGAATGGGGAGGAAATATGGCACTCCTTCACTGAAAAAGGAAAATGTCTTCCACCTTTAGGAGAACTATTCTCATCCTTTACAAAACATAATCAAGGAAAATGAGATGACCAATTTTGCTAGATAATGTTTTCTTCCCTGCTATACACAACACTCTACATGCTCTTATCAAGAGACAGGGCTTCTAATGTTGTAGGATTAACTAATATGTTAGGTGCTATGTAGATTATTGTCATATTCCATTTCCCATGTGATTATATGATGTGAGAGAGTGATTGATGACTGTTCTGTTCAAGTATGTCGGTAGTGTGTCTTTACTGTTGGTAGGTGCTGTAATTTTACATTTTAGCTCGCTGTATTAGCTTAAAATATTAATTAGCAAGGGGGAGTCAACCTATCTTGTATCTGTCAACTTCCTGATATTTTTCTGAGCCAACAGTGGTAGATCTTCACAAGAGGGTAAATTGGCGAATTGGCGAGACTTTCATCTGTAAAAGAGATTAGTTTACTGCTCCATCCTGTGTCATGCTTTGCTTGGTATCATAGATTTGCAATCGCTTTGCTGTGACATACTTGTAAATCTTTTCAATTATTTATTCTTATGGCGTGAATGTTGTTGGAGAGACCACACCTCATGGGTGCAGACAGCAGAAGGAATATGAAATAGTTTAGTCTGGAGTATATTATATTTATTTATCAAAGTTCTATTTTCTCTATCCCGTCCTTTTAGTGGATTGATAGCATGCTGATCTTTAGTACAAATTTGTTGGTTGTATCAGGTTGCTTGACAATCCTATCAGCTGATGATCTTGAGCTTCTGGATATCCCTATGGTAAAAGGCTCAAAAGCTCCTGTCAAGAATGTGGTCTATATATCAGAAGATAGCAACCCTTACGCAGGAGAAAATTCAACATTTTCTCATCAGAAAACAGAAGCTGGAAGGTTTAACTTATTTACAGGATACCAATCACCAGTTCAGAGGGAGAAGAGTTTCAAGGTTGGTACCTGCAACTTAAAGCTTTTCCTCTTGAAGTATTGGATTGAAATTTTCTTTAATTCACATGAATAAAACTAGATTAAAAGTTACTTGATTGAAATCATTAAAACAGTTCCTGTTATCAATGCATAAGCATTTAGTTTCAATTAATCAGATTGGTGTGCCTATTTGAATCTGTAATGATCACTTTATTTGCTTCGTACTTTCTTTTTCAAACTTGTTCCTGTGACTTTTTTTTTTTTGTTGTGGGGGGGGGGGGGAATTGCAGGCCAGACCAACCCTAAACGGCTAAACCACTAAGCAAGACTAATTAGCTTTGTCACGTATGGATCACACTGATGAGTGAGCTCACTTAAGCCTTAGCTTACTTTAGCGTTACTATGACCAAGGGTGGAAGGAAACCCTCACCTAAATGTTATCCCTCTTCTGTTATAAACCTTGTGCTAACATGGAGCAAAGCAAGCAAGGTAAAACACTACAGTGAATGCAGAATCGCAGTTTACGTCGACCAGTGGAAGAAAAAGCAAATGAAAAGCTGCTCGACAAGCGGTTAAGCATCATTAGATAAAGCAGAGCCTTTAGATTTTTATATAATCGCTTTCGGAAATGCAATTTTTCAATATTTTTGGAGCAGTTCCTAACCGTAGAACCAAAGCAACAGAATTGACCAACACACGTCTAGAAGCAAGTAAGGAAGAACGGGCTAACATTCTAAGTGCTAAACCCTAATGAGCCTTTTGCTTAGGTTTACCCGCTGATGCTAAGTGTCTGAGTGTTGTGCTAGCATCTAAGTGCCACTCTATACCAGTTCATACACTTGTAGTTAGTTGATGTTAGTGGAAACTTAATCCATTAAGCAAGGATGACTGAAGCTAAAAGCATAATCAGCTTAGCTCAAAATAGGCTTAGCTTGACTTATGACTTATTCAATTATCACGAAACTTGAGCCCCTCTTTTTGCAGAGAGCATCAAGCCACTTGTAGAAGAGACATGCTCCAGCAGCTGCATCATCAGAGCATGTGAAGTTACAATCCAAGTCCACATGGAGGCAAATAAGCTATTGGTTAGAATTTGGGTAGCTATTAGCTTATCTGCCTGTACTTTAATGGTTAAAATTAGGTAGCAATTTTTGTTTCTATTTGGAGGGTTATTTATTGAGAAGGTAGATGTGATAGGAGTTAGTGAGGTATTATTTTATTTGGAGGAGAGGGAGTGGTGGACTATGCTTGAAAAGTAGAAAGATTGAAATAATAGTGGGTCAAGTCCAAAGATAAAGTATATATAGTAATGTGAGGCAAATGAAAATGGAAAGAGTAAAGATTAACGTGTGGCTGATGGAGTATTATATTATTAAAAAGTTAGATGTGAAGGGGTTGGTGGAGGTATTTTTTATGGAATGAGAGAACACTTAGGAGAACCATTTATTGAGAAAGAGAGTGTTGGGCAAAAGGATTAGCAAAGAAGTATGTGATGATAACACATTTTGAACTATAGCCAAAAGATATTTGAAAAATTAGATACTTGCTTAAGATGTGATTGATTCTCTTGTTTAGATTAGGAGATGATCTATCTTATATTTGGTCATGCTATTACTATTTATAGAGGTGATTGATTCTCTTCTTTAGATTCTACGATGTTCTATTTTACAATTGTCCACGCTATGATTGATCATGGGGTGATGCTCTTTTCCCTTTTTATTTCATAGTCCTGCTATATATTCATGACCAAACCACCTCTGTTTTCTGAATCTCTTGAGTCAAGAATCATGGACTTTGCTTTTGAATTTCTTTATTAAGGAATCATGGGCTTTGTGAGAAATTCTTTATTCTTTGGTTTGTCATCAAACCGTAACCTCCTTCAAACAAGATAGGATGATCAATTATCTAGAAGATAAAGAATGAGCCTTACTCCCGTAACTTCCATTAAGACTTTGTCTTTGCCTAGTCGGTAAGGGTCCTCGACAAGCTAGGGCCTAGGGGTGAAAGTTATTCGGATTAGAATCGAAATCCAATCAAACCAAATTAATAATTCAGATTGGACTCGAACTATATCCGGATTGGATTTAAATTGAGTTTTTTTTTTTTTTTTTTTTTTTTGGAAATTTGGATTTTCGAATTGGTTTGGATTAAGGGCAATCGGCTCCAAATATCTAATATGACCAAATAACAAATAAGACCTATATTGTATATCTGTATATTTTGGGATTAGACTTAAGTTTTTGTGATAAAATTAATAGGTTTGTATGAATTATTAGTTGTTATTACTGAATTTCTATAGGATTATATGAATTACTTCTATAATTGAATGATTCTCGTGCTTAAATTACTTCCTCAAAAGAATAGTGTTTAAAATTTTGGATATTTCGAATTGGAACCAATCTAGTAATTCTTGTTGGATTAGTTTGGATTTGGATTGGAAAGTTGAAATCCAAATTTTGTTCTAATTGGATTAGACTAAGCGTGAGTCTAAACCATACATCGAACTTTCATTCCTAAAGGCAGCATTAGGGTGGTGTTTCATTCTTACCTATGTATAAGGGATGGCTAGGCGACTAGAAGCGTTTAAGAAAATCGCCTCCTCAAACTCAGGCGAGGCGAGGAGAGGCATGTCCTTCTTGCCTGTGTGGCCCATTTAAGTAGAGAGACACATGAGATAGTAGATATGAGTTGAGTAGTTGCAAAAAGACAATTTTTTGTTTTAAACTTACTTGGCTTCAATTTACCAATTTTGAGCAAAAGCCCTTTCTTAGTTGCTATGAACTAACATAGCGTGGACACCATTAATGGTAGAGATGAAGGAAGAAATAGAAGATTTAGATCATAAACTGAAATTACAACAATATAAAGGATAATTACAAGCTTTCGAGAGGCTTGTTCTCTCCCATTGAACTCTTAAAAGCTCACCCAATTTTCCTATCAATATTCAACATGATTTTCACATTCTAATTTGCTTTATATTTATACTACTTTCTTTAACAAACTATTGAACTTATTTTTCAAGCTAACTAATAAAGATACCCCCTAAATATCGATTTATAGCATTAGTGGCCCCCAAACTTCCACCTTGTCCTCAAGGTGGATTGTAGTTGCCACTTGACTCTTAGCTGCGGTTGCAATGATCCCAACACAATTTAGTGAGCTTGTGATTAAATTTTTGCTCCTCATTAACGAAAATCCTGGAGGAGAGGTGGAGCAGCTTGGCATCAACAAAATACACTTGTCGTTGGCGTTGGAGACTTGAAGCACTCAATAGACAAGTGTCAATGTGATTGCCATTGGCTTGCCATGAAAAAGAAATTCAGTGACTTGTAGGACAAAATATAGAATTATGGGAATAATGTATGGTGTCTGAATTGAGATGATTAGTATACAGGTTGTGGGCGAGTGGTATTTGAAGAATTGAGTTTAAAGATTAGTGGAGGGAGAAGGGTTAAAAAGTGGGAGGAAATTTTGGATTTAAAACTGCTAGTATTAAAAGTTGGGCACCTTCTCATTTTTCTTAAGTGGGTCATAATGTTTTTGGTGGGACTCATGGGAGGAAGGGGATTTTGTTTCAAGAATGGGGTGGAGTAATTAAAACAATTGAGTTAGGCTGATGTATGTAGTGAGGGGTAGGGTAAATTTGAATTCACATATGTTGCTTGGAAAATGGGCTTAGAATTTATTAGCTCAACCACAAAACTGGACTCATGGACCGAAAAATATGTGGGTTTTAAATTGTGGGGCCCAACTATAGTCTTTGCCTTTTTCATTGAGGCGTTTGGTGCATATAGATATAGTGGTATGAGTTCAAAATTAAGAATGAAATCAAGGTGTTAAGTTTGGAACTTGATACCTAATACCATGTGTTTGGTTTTATTTGGAAATGAAAACTTTCTTCTATTTAAAACCTAGAGGTATTGGTATGAGCCAAACCCACCACCCTGGTAATCTAAACCCCGTACCTTATTGGTTTGAGGTATGAGTTTTAAATTTATCAAATTATTAAACAAACACTAGGTATGGGTTTTGCTCATTCTAAACCCATACATGATACCAAAATCATATGACCAAATGCTCCCTAAAAGGAAGTTGGATCTTGGAGAGAAAGAAAAAGGCATGTGCCTAACCTGCTTGTCTTTTCCCATATTGAGGCCATTTACAATATTACCCTTAGTAGCATCGTCTAGAAGTGGCTTTCTCTCCAAGCCAACACATAAATCAACAAAACTTCCCACGCACACTTCTTTATTGTCCTCTTTTTCTGCAATTTTTTTTGCTGAAGACCACCACTCCACCACAAGTCCTGCTGGCGCCACAGGAGGTTAGCCCATTGCTAGAATTTACTCTCAAAAAAAACATCCGGGTCCACCACCTGACCCGTTGGCTGTTGACCTGCCTAGGCTGCCATAAGTGGTGGTTCCTCTTTCGTACTTATGTTTCCCGGCCAAGGGGCCTGGACCACCACCAGACGCACTTCTTTTGGCTCCATCTTTCTCAAATCTTTCTCGTTCCCTGTTCTGCCGCAAGTGGCGCCACCACCAAACTTACTATTTCCGGCCGCGGACCACCACCGGATCCAACACCTCTTTGTTCAAATATGTTTCTCTTTCCTCCAGTGAGGAGTTTGCCGGAGCTACCACTAGTGAAGCCGCCTTGTTCCCCAAAACCTTCAAATTCACAAGCAACACCCGCTTGTTCGTTATCGGTAAAACAACCAACGAAAGAAAACGCTGCACCTTCAGATTGACTTTCACCTTCGCTTGGTCTTGGCTCCCCATCGAACTCTCCTTCATCTGATTTTGGTGGATTTCTTGATTTCTTCTCCGCATTCATAGATGGGGGTTTCGATTTCTTGGAAAAAGATCGTTGAAGATGCCACCACTTCAGGAATCTTCTCTAAGGAAGGAGATAGTTTTCAGAATATGGTGTGGCTCTCCACCGTATCTCCAACCCTCTTCGGGTTTGGCCTCCCTCGCCGCGTGCTTTTTGTCTTTGTACGGAAATGTTGTGCAACTAGCGCCTTCAACTCTTCCCACCAGTAGAATGGTCGAGAATGGTGCTCCCACAGGAACCATGGCAACGCCTCGCCTTCGAGTCTGACGGTGGCGGCCTCTACTAGTAATCTTCCATCTCCTAAATCCATTTATCCATATCTTTTCCACAAAATAATGGGAGTTGAAGCTCATTTTGGATGAATTGCAAATTCTCGATAACTGCATTGTTTTTCTCCTCTTTTTAATACCATTTGCTGTGAACTAACATAGCTTGGAAACCATTAGCGGAAGGAAGAAATAGAGATTTGATTCATAAACTGAATTCACATCAATATAGAGGATAATTAGAAGCTTTGAGAGGCTTGTTTTCTCTCATTGAATTCTTAAAAGCTCCCCAATTTTCCTATCAATATTCAACATGATTTTCACATTCTATTTTGCTCTATGTTTATACTAGTTTCCTTAACAAACTATCTAACTTTTTTGTCAAGCTAACTAATAAAGAGACTCCCTAAAATACCCTTACCCTCTAAATATCAATCCATAGCAACATTCTCTTTTATTGAATTACAATAGCTGGCATTTATGATATTTACTTACAACATCTTATAATTTTTGAAAAATCATTATGCTGAGCATAATATGTTCTATAAATGATTTAAAGGTTTTTGGCACTAAAAGTGCGCCTCGCCTACAGGATGCGTACGCCTTCGCATCGCGCCTCAGTGCATTCGCTCCTTTTAAAACTAAGAACTTTAGAATAATGAAGTGCTCAAAATGACAAAAGCTAACATTTGGACTCCATATCATCGAAAAAAGAAAATACTTATTTATAATGGGAGCAAACTCTAGCTTCAATTTCTTGCTTTAGAGGTTACCATTTTACCAATAGAGCATTCTCCAAGCTTTAGTGATTTAGCCTTTGTAATGCTTGCTTTTTATGTTTCACGATTGTACTCCCTGCCTCCCGCGTTACTCCTTACAATAATTAGGGCATGTAATTCTCGATGATAAGTTGTTTGGTTATTAAATGTTATATTATTGAAGAAGTAGATGTGATAGGCATTTGTTGAGTATTATTTTATTTGGAGGAGAGAGCGTGGTGGGACATGGTTGAAAAGTAAATAGATCAAAATAGTAGTGAGCTGTGTCTAGAAATAGAAGTCTAATAAGTACGTGGGACATGAAATTGGAAAGGGTAAGAGCATAATCTTGGTTGTTTCGTTCTAGAATGGGAACTTTGTAATGGGTTTGAGAGTTGTCGCTCCGAGAAAACCTGTTGTAGAACGATGCAAGGAAATTCACATCAAACTCGGTTATGTAACAGATTTAATGCGTTCTAGAATGCTCTCTTGGCCGCTTTATGTAAAACACGATGGAGAGGGAAATCTGAGAAAAAAGCACAAATTTGACCTAAATTTCTTGAATTAAATCTTAGCGGCTTTTTAAACTCTAGTTCAACACAAACCCCTCAAGTGATTTTCATTGGATTACTTCGAATTGAAATCTAAAATGAAAACCCTAATTTTAAAGAAACCAATATGCGTGGGGGAGGTAATAACTGATGGCCACTGCTTCACCAGTCCCGTCATGGCAGAGGATGCCGGTGACATATCTCTAGTTGCTATCGGCACTATAGATGCAGGTGGACGTTGGCGGTTTTTGTTTTCAGGTTAGTGCTCGTCGATGCTCTTTCTCTCTTTTGGCTATCTGATTTTCCTTCTTTCCTCTTTCTGTCTTTTCTTTTTTCTTCCCTTTATCTTTTTATTTTGTGACTGCCAGCAGCTCTAGTCACGTGAGAATTGAGATACTTCTTATCTCTTTCTCTCTATTCTTTTTTTTTCTACCCTTTTCTTTTTTATTCCCTTTTTCTTTGTAGTCCCACACTCACGTGAAATTGAAATGCAATGCGGTCGTTCCCGCTAATGCGACCGCATTTTATTTCTCTGGTACAGAGTAATGTGGGATAGAGAGAGTATGAAACAAAAAGAGGTAATACCTACTAATCCCAAATTAGGCAAACAATAAGGGCCAAAGAGATAGTATCCAAGTACTCTAAAGCAATAGATAAGCAACAAACATCTCCAATTGTATTACTACAACTGGTCTTTTAAGCTGTTTAAGACACAAGGGCCTGATGTGTATGAATACTTAAGTTTTGAAAGATAATGATTTATAATTCGTGTGAAGTATGCATCTTTTATGTGCTTTCTTTGATGTTGTGATATATAACAATGACAATAAGGAAGGAATCAGAGTGTTGATGTTAAAACTGACTTGCAAAATATACAAATGATAACACCAAAATATATAGGGACAACTTGAGGGTCAAGGGATGAAAGTAGTTCACTAAAAATAGTGGTTTTAGTTCCACGAAACAATGAAGAATACCATAGTTCAATAGAATGAGTTTTCTCAAATATCATTGATATATCTCATTCTTATATCAAGAAAAATCTATTCAACAAATTAAGCAAATCAAAACTATCAGTTAAATTTACTTGGCAGATAAGACAAACAAAACATAACTGAAACAAGGACTCTTATTGATATTTTTCAATGCATGTAACTAGTATGGTATACCAAATAGTTGTAACTAAGAATTTATTGAGTGCAATCAGTATGATAAACAAAATAAATTGTATCTGAAAACATAATTTTTTCAAAATAATATTAGAAAATATGTCAAAAACTACCTTATAAAAACTCATTTTTGCGAAAAGTACCATATAAATAAAGTTATGAGAAACTACCTTTTAAAGCAAAAATATCATAAGAAACTACATTTGGTTGGCTTCCGAACATTGACCATCGTCTTCCGGCATTGACCTTTTCTTTTCCCTTTGTTTTTTACATAATCTTTATCGAAATTTGCCAAACTACCGCATCTTGACACCAACTTCTAAAGGGAAATTAATATTTTAGGTGAAATTGAAGGGAAATGGAAAGGGAAATGCAAAAAAAAATGAAAGGTCAACACTGGAAATGGTGGTCAATAACCAAAATCCGGCCAAAGGTAGCTTTCTACAACATTTATGCTTTAAAAGGTAATTGTTCAGATCTTTTCTTATAAGGTAATTTCTCATAAAACACATGTTATTTTAAGGTAGTGTTTGACGAAATTTCCATAAAATTATTGGGGATTGTTTTGTGAGAATGACATTTTATTTGGGGTATTTGTTTTAAAAACTACGTATAAGTAGCTGGCAAGGTTAAATCATCTCTATGATACATATCTTTTTGGGGATTTCTTTTTAGCTCCTGTCTGAAAAGTAACAATTTTTTATGCTTAGACGAGCCTATCTTCCAAGGTCATTGAACTATTTTCTAACTAGTAGTTCTCCTCTATGAAGCACGGGTACGCCTCTCAGGCGCCGTTTCCCGTACCGGGTACGGGTACGGTACGGGTACGGGACGGATTCGCCTGGGATTCGTACCCAAAACGATTCCGGGCACGTGGGTACGGGGCAAATTAATGGGTACGGTGGTCTTCATCTGGGTACGGGGCTGGGTACGTTTTTGGCCTTCGAAATTGAGAACTCAGAAGACTCTCGCTCTTCCCTCCGTTGTGCTCCGGCGTATCTCCGACGACCCTTCTTCGCTCTTCCCTCTGTTGTTCTCCTCTCCGTTCTGGTTTACTTTTTTATTTTCAGGGGGTGGGCCCGATTTGTGGTTCGGGTTGTTTCAGGGGGTTGGGGTGGTTTAGATCTGGGTGGGTACAGTGGTGGCACTGTGATAGTGGCGGTGGTGGGTTGTGTTAGTGGTGACTGGTGAAGGGGAAAGGTTTAACTAATGAAGATGTGAGATACTGAGATGTCACGTGAAAGTAAGAGGGTGAGGGTGGTGTTATTGGTGTACAGGTGTAGTACAGCTGTCAATGTTTTTAAAAAAAAAGTTGTAGTCTTTATACTTTGTCAGTTTGTCTTCTCTCTATTGCTTCTTTTCTTTTTTTTGTTTTTTTTTGCTAAATCAAATTATCATAATCTTATATGCTTTTCGGTAAAATATCTTTTTTTAAATATTCTAAAAAGGAAAGTTTATATATGTTTTATATGTATGTTTTTTAATTTTTTGTATAAAAAATAAACGAAGATTTATGAACCTAATATTTTTCATTAAAATGTATTTACATTTTTTTTTGCCGAATCTCAGCCGTACCCGTTTTCGGAAATTTTAATTTTGCCGTTTTCCGTCCCCGTACCCGTACCCGTATCCGTTCCCGTACCCGTATCAGTGCTACATAGGTTCTCCTTATGTTATATCTCTCTCTAAAGCCTAAATAAATGTGCATGTAATTTCAAGCCCGTAATTTTTTCCAATGTCTCACTGTTGATATTTCCTGTACAGGTGACTGAAACTCCTGTGGTGCATTGTGGTTTCTTTAGTGAAAACGGAGGATTCAAGATTTCACACGAGGATAAAGAATACCTGCACACTTGCAATATTGTCGTCTCTACTTGTGCATTTGGCGGTGGAGATGATCTTTATCAGCCTATCGGGATGTCAAAAGCATCTCTTCGAAAGGTTTGCATCTTTTCTACCTATCTTTAAGGATTGTTTTTCACCAAGTGCTTATTAGCTTGTGCTGCTTTCAGGTCTGCTATGTGGCATTTTGGGATGAAATCACCCTTGCAACACAGGAGAAGCAGGGGCGGACAGTTGGTGATGATCATTTTATTGGCAAGTGGCGAATTGTGATTGTCAGGAATCTCCCTTTCATGGACCAGCGACTCAATGGTAAAATTCCTAAGGTACTGTCATTATTTCTTCATGTTATGTTTCTAGCTTTGTGGATGTATGTACAATGTCCTTGCCCAATATTTGCATGCTTGTGATACAGCTGTTTGTTAAAGCATTTGAGTGTCTTCATTAATAGAAACAAGAAGGAAAAGGTTGACGACCACTTCATAGGCTCTTTTTTTTTTTTTTTTTTTTTTTTTGGCTTTCTAGTTTTTTCTTCTTTTTTTTGCTTGTGTTGATCTTATTTTGTCACAAAATTTAGGATAAGATTGATAAGCAAATACTGCCTTTGGAGTCCATGTTCAAACACATAGATCTAAGTTATGGATCTTCTGACCTGTCAATGATTTGGACTCATCAATTGTACGGCTGACAAATTTACAACTTTGGGTTGTATTTCAAATCCATTGTGCTGAGTATTCTAAACTTGCTTTGATGTGCTAACCTGTTGCTACTTCTATCTGCACATTAGATGGTAGCACTGAGTTCTGTAGCTTCTCATAACCTTAGCCTCTATATTGTCAACTTGTAATCATTAGTATAATTTACATACCACAGCTCCTCATAAAATTGTTTTGTGATTGCCATCTACTCATTCTTATACCATTTTTACATCTTTTTCTGCTTCATTTCTCCTCTCTTTTCTGAAGGGGAAATATTATATTATAAATGCCATGTGCAATTTGAAATTAGAGATGTCTATGGATTAAATGGATCTAATGTGTCAATGTAAATCGTGGTCAAGTCATACATGAAAAAAAGGGAAAGGAGGCAGATAATCTATGTGAACGACCCTCCAATTAGGATTAAGGCCTTGGTGATAGAATCTTAAATTTATGCAGCTTTGATCTTCTCTTTTTCTCTCTGGTCTAGAATCTTGTGATCAATCATTGAAGAAAGTTGGGCATGATTATGGAGCTTTTTGTTATTGTTTTGTTCTTGGTCTCTCACTTTGGTGACACAGAATCGTCTAGTTTCATTTCTGTTATTTTTGTGGGATCTCTATCTTATGTTGGAGTTAACAGTTGTTTTTCCTTCTTATTTTTGGTTAGATGTTGGGCCATCGCTTATTTCCAAGTGCAGAATACTCTATATGGGTTGATTCAAAGTCTCAGTTCAGGAGGGATCCCTTGGGAGTGCTGGAAGCACTACTTTGGCGATCAAACTCTGTGCTTGCAATTTCCCAGCACGGTGCCCGCAGTAGTGTATATGATGAAGCTAAAGCTGTTGTCAAGAAGAATAAGGCAACCCCAGAAGAAGTTGAGGTGCAATTATCTCAGTACCACACTGATGGTCTTCCTGATGATAAGAGATTTAATGGAAGGAAAGGTTTGATGCTTATTTGCTTGGTTCTATGAATAGACATTATTAGAGGCCTCTGATCATATGATACATGTCAAGGTTTTGGAGTACATTTGATTTTAGTGTATATCTGTGCTGTGTAGGTGGAACATATTCATATGGCTGCTATATATCAATAGGTGCTTCTAATGATGTGTTTTCGATTGCTTATTAATACATGAAATCTTTTTTCTGTGCAGCTCTAGCTGAAGCTTCCATCATCATCAGAGAACACTCACCCTTAACTAACCTTTTCATGTGTCTTTGGTTCAATGAAGTGGTTCGCTTTACGTCTCGGGATCAGCTCAGCTTTCCCTATGTTCTGTGGCGTCTGAAAGTTCTGAATGATATTAACATGTTCCCTGTTTGCACTCGCAAAGATCTTGTAAATAGTATGGGGCACATACGCAAGGCCAAACCCTTGGTAACTTGAATTATAATGACTATTCTTTTCTCAACCTGTTCATGAGATCTAATTGAAGCAGATTGCTACCAATGTGCTACCTTAAACTTGATGGAGTCCAAGTATGGTACTGGCATTCTACAAATACCTTACATTTGCAGTGGCCAAGAGCTTGATAGCAATCTTAGACAAGCTTTAAAATCCTATTTTTCCTTAGTGTACAAGATTTAGTAGTAAGTGATAATTAATAGGGCATCTTATCAACAAGAAATATTCTAATTTAGGGGGGCATTTGGTTTCATAGGGTAAAGGAAATGTAATCAAGAAAGGCGTAGAAACAAAAACCCTTTGATTAAAAAGGTTGTTTGGTTGATAACTTGGTAATATAACTCTTCCACCTTTCTCCCTCTTTTTCCTATCCCTCCATCATCTTTGCCTCCCTAGTTGGGTGACGTTGCTCCTCCCCCTCGTCCTCCCCACCTCTACGCCGTCGACACCATTGTTGCTCTGAAACTCGACCACCTCCATAGCAATTACATTCGAGGTTTAAATGGTTGAAATTCGACCATAGAAACTTTGAAGTTTTTATAGTCAACTTTGCCCTTCTAAAGCCTTGGTTAATGATAACAAGAGGTTTCCTATCCTTGGTGGTGGATATTTTGGGTGGTGGAGTTTTTATTTTTTTTGTGAGTGGAATATGGTGGTTATCTAATGGGTGAGGGTGGGTTTTTAAGGTGGTGGGGTTGAATGGATTTTGTGGGTTAGTGCATGTTGGTGGCTTTAGGTGGTGCTTGCGGGTGATGTATTCGGTGGTTTCGATGCGTGCAGGTTGTGTGTGTGTGGTGGTTTTGGTGCTTGCGACTTGCGAGTGGTGTGTGCAATGGTTTCAATGCTCGCGGGTGGTTGTTGGTGGTGTTTGCGGTGGTTTCAGTGCTAGCTGGTGGTGATTGTGGTGGCTTCAGGTGGTAGATGCAGTAGCTTGGTGTCGTGGGTAGGTAGTGGTGCTCTTTGAGGCAAGTAGTGGTGATGGTGTGGGGTGGTCAAGGTTGGTCAAGATGTGGAGGAGTTTGGAGGTAAGTGGTGGTATGGGTAGGGGTGCTTATCGAGCGAGCCGAGCCCGAATAGCACTGGGCTCGGCTCGAGCTCGTTTATAATTTCCCAGGCTCGGCTCGGCTCGTGAGCTCGCCGAGCTTGGGAGAGCCGAGCTCGAGCTCGGCTCGTGATGGAAATTTGGGGCTCGAGCTCGGCTCGCGAGCTCGTTTAGGCTCGGCTCGCGAGCTCGTTTAGGCTCGGCTCGCGAGCTCGTTTAGGCTCGGCTCGCGAGCTCGTTTAGGCTCGGCTCGCGAGCTCACTTAGGCTCGGCTCGCAAGCTCGTTTAGGCTCGACTAATGAGCTCGGCTTGGCTCGAAGTAGGTGAGCTTGTTCACTCACCCATCATATGTTTTTATAACTTGATTTCCCTCTTAGCATTGCTAAGATTTCAATGTGGGACTTCATGGTTTGTTAAAGAAAAACAAACTCACTATCCCCATTTCAATGTGGAACTTTATGTTTTATGCTTATATAACTTGGAATCCCTCTTAGCATTGCTAAAATTTCAATGTGGGACTCCATGTTTTGTTAAGAAAACAAACTCATTATACCTTGTTTTGTTTACATATGCTTTTATAACTTGGAATCCCTCCTAGCATTGTTAAAATTTCAATGTGGGACTCCATGTTTTTTAAAGAAAAAATTATCAAATATTTTAAGGATTAAATAATCAACTATTTAAAATTATACTTCATCCCCTCTATGAAGAAAATAAAGTATAGTTTTTGTTTCCCAACCAAGGAGATACAAAATTAAACTTTAAGTTGAAGTAAGGAATAGTAGCTATTTATAAAGAAAATAAGGTTGATCCTTGTTTTCTTAACCAATGTGGGACTTTAGTGCCTAGTGGAGTAGAGGTGAAGTTGGATCACAAATTAAAATATATAATTTGTAATCTAAATTAAAATATAAATTAGTATTAAATTTTTTTAATATAAAATATTTTTTTAATAAGAATATTTTTTTTAATATAAAATAATAAACGAGCTGCTCACGAGCTTTACGAGCCGAGCTTTGCCTAGCTCGGCTCGGCTCGTTTAAGTCTCGAGCCGAGCCCGAGCTCGAGCCGAGCTTCAACGAGCCGAGCTTTGACCGAGCTTTGACCGAGCCGAGCCCGAGCTGCTCGCGAGCTTGTCAGGCTCATTATCACCCCTAGGTATGGGGAATCAGTGTAGAGGAGTTTGTGGGTGAGAAAAGGGTAAAGGAAATGATTAAATTGACTTACCAAACGAGATATAAGGGATTCAAAGTTGTTGCTTTCCTTTCTTTAAACCCCAAAACAAATGCCTCAATCTAAATCAAATCTTTTTTCAAATTAAAACTAATTTATTGATTCAAAGTCATACGACATCTGCAATAAAAGTCAAAACTAACAAATACATATCAAAATGAAATAAATACTATTTTAATATGACAAAACCACGATCATTGAGGAGATCGACACTTATTGAAACCCTCGTTTTACATTGATGTCTGATGGAGCCTTCTATAAGGGGGTTGTGTTGATCTTTTGTAATTTTGAAGTAGAATTGAATTTAATTCAAGTGATCGTGAACGAATTACTAGCATCTGTTGCAACCCCTCACAAAATTTGATTGCAAATCAGCATCTTGAATTACACTAAAAACAAAAAAAGTCCCCAAACTCTCAAATAAAGAGAGATAAATTCTACGGTTTTTTCACCAGTTACCTCTGTGGTATTTCAAAGTTCATGGGGTACCCATGTTATATAAAAAATGCACCAGTTAACTTTATCATTTCAATAAAATGCACGAAAGCCCTTAATGACTAACGGTTTCAAGTTTTTGTTTGTCATTAACCCTAATTAAGCGCTCTAACCCTAACCTCCTAACACATAACCCCACCCTAAACCCTAAACCCTAACCACCTAACCACTGCATCCCTTCCCTATTCTTCTCCTGACTCCTCCCCTGTTGCTCTCCTCTCGCGTTTCTCCTCTCTCGCGTCTCCCTCACCGTACCATTGTGCTCACCGGAACAAAACCGACCACTAGCCTCGCCGGAAACCCGCTAAAGCTTTGCGCCCAGTTCGCTTCGTGGTTTCATCGTTGCTTGCACGCCATTCTCCCCTGCTTTCCTTACCTCTATTCTCTTTAGTTAAGGGGGCTGCCCAGGGGGGAGGGGACTACAAGGGATGGTAGAGGGGGGCTTCGAGAGTGGGGGAAGGGGGCGGGGTGGGGGTGCTTGTGGGGGAGGGTAGAAGGAGGGGTGTGGTGGTTAGGGTTTAGGGCAGGGTTAGGGGGTTAGGGGTTAAGGGTTAGGGTTAAATGGCTTAATTAGGGTTAGAAGGGTTAATTAGGGTTAATGACGAACGTAAATTAACATCGTTAGTCTTTGAGGTAAGCTTGTGCATTTTTGAAAGAATATGGGTATCCCATGAATTTTGAAATACAACAGGGGTACCTGGTGAAGAAACCGTAAAATCTAATATATAGGTAGAAAAACTCTACATTAATGAGAGACTGAAGATTCTAGTTTTCAGAAGTGTCGGCCGTCACAGAGTTAATCACTCCAATTAATGATACTAATTAAGATTGTGGTAATCTGTAAATATTAGATTATGGTCAATTACACACAACTTTTAAGAAAATAATTTTAATAAGGTATTTAAGCTAATAATATAATAGTCAACCTCTCATAATAGGTGTTTAAGGAATGTGCCATTACATACTACCACCCTTAGAAAAAATTTCGTCCTTGAATTTGGAAACACAAAACTTTTGTTCATTGCGAAGCGAGGTCAACAAATTAAGCAATTTTAGAGATATCAAATTAATTGAACTCTTAGCTAAAACTCTAATATTGCAAAGAGATTGATTGGTCCCAAACTCAATGATCACTGACTTAGATTCAAATTCCGCATAATCCCTAAAACATAATTTCCTCAAATCAGCTTCCATACTATAATCTAAAAGCTCAATAAATCTATCCACCCCATTTTCTTGTGTTTTAATTTCTCAATACTCAACCTTCAACTTCCTTTATTTCTATTCTTCAAAATTTTTGACCACCAATAACCTAAATCGATTTCAGATTATCACAAGAATATTCTCTCGCTAGGTGGCTAACTCAGCACAAGGTCACAAGATTACATGCTCATCATACTGAACCTTAATAAACCTCAAATATCATTAATTAATCTCAATTGGATACTCACCTATAGCGAAATGTAGCTCAAAACGCGATCACGGTCCTTTTATATATGATCCACAATACAACTACTCTAAATAGTGTATACAACTTCATGAACTTAAGTAATAATCTCCAAATGAATTGTTATGGTTGATTTTACATGTTGACGTTGACACAATGACTTAAGGACTTTAACATTATGACACAAGGTCATCCGCAAAGACAAGACGGAGAGACCGAGTCAACAAAGCTTGCAACTAACATTCTGAGAAAGAAGGACTTGAGATTGAGCGCACTTGACCAAGTAAGCTACCAGCAGCAGCAGTTGCACAAAGTGAGGGAGCAGATATGATAAGTTGACATAGCAAGGAGAATCCCCTAGATTCCGACGAGTTAGCCATTGTAAAATCTTAGCTTAGAATTGTGGTATTTAAGCACGGAAAAAGCCATAAAAAACAAACGACATTATTTCAGAAAAAAGCATACAAGTAAAAGCTATTTATTATTCACATCCATTTATACTACTTTTGTACTTAGATCACAAAGCTAGATTGTAACGATTGTTGTTCATCTGGAACGACGATCACAGATAGTGTATTGGTGGAATCATCTCCACCCGCGGTTTTTACCCATCTTCATTGTGGTTTTCCGCGTCACCATTTCCTTATGTCATTTCCTTGAATTCCCCCTTCGCATTAATTTCTTGCTTTGTTAGTCCAAACATCTGGTTGTTGTGTCCCTAACTTTAATTCTGTCATAAGGCAAATTTTAGCATAAACATGAATTACTAATGGCCAACGATGAAAAAGGACGCTATTAGGTATGCAGTCTATCCAACAGTTGCTTATGGGTTACTATTGGCCAATGATGAAAAAGGACGCTGTTAGGTATGTCACCAAATGCGATAGCTATCAGCGACACGCATGTATGACGCATAAACCCTGTGAAATTTCACATCCTTCTTTAACTCCATGGCCTTTCATGAAACGGGGAATGGACATAGTTGGTAAACTACCTCTAGCCCCAGGTCAGAAGGTCTTTATGTTGGCACTAACCGATTATTTTTCTAAATGGATAGAAGCATATTCTTTTCAACAAGTATGCGACAAAGAAGTTATTTCTTTTATACACACTAACATAATTTGCAGGTTTGGTGTCCCATCTGAAATAATATGCGACAATGGGTCGCAGTTTATTAGCCACAAGACAAAACACTTCTGCGATGAGTGGAACATTACGTTGCTGACGTCAACGCCAAGGTATCCACAAGCTAATGGCCGAGCCGAGTCTAGCAACAAGACAATCATTGATACCGTAAAGAAGCGACTTACCGCAAAGAAAGGCAAATGGGCAGAAGCATTACCATCCATCCTATGGGTAAATCGCACGACACCACGCACCGCGACAAGACAAACACCGTTCTCATTAGTCTACGGATGTGAAGCTATTTCACCATCCGAGGTAAGTGTCCCAACTGCTAGATATGGTTTAAGGACAGAACAACATAACCGCAATGAGCTTCTCAACAATTTGGATACTATAGAAGAACTGCGAGATGCAGCGTTAGTGCATAAGGCAGCCCAACAGCAAGTCATCGCAAGAGATCCAATAAGAACGTGCAAGTAAAATCATTTGTCGATGTTGATTGGGTCCTGAGGAAGGTGTTCCAGAATACACAAGAGATCAACGCTAGTAAGTTAGGACCTAAGTGGGAAGGACCACATCAGATTAGCAAAGTAGTAGGCAACGGGGCCTACCTACTGATCCGACGCGACGGAAGCCTTGTACCACGTAGTTGGAACGCCACATATCTTAAGAGATACTTCTTATAGCTAAGTAACTTGCTACGTTTAATTTCCTATTTTTAACAAATAAACGACAAATTTGTCATGTCGATGTCGCTGACTATCAGCGACTGTAGTTTTGTTTCACTGTGCGTTGTTTTTTAAGGAGACTTATTTACCTTTGTTCCAATAACGTCGCAACGTTCTAACGACGCGATGAACAAACACTTGTTTCACTGTGCAATAAATATGGATCGAAGATGCCATCGACAATGATCTCCACGTTTTTTCACTTCAATAAGTACATTACAACGATTGTTCCTAAGATTCTCTGCGATGGTTATCTATAGTGCTCTACATGCTCGCCCTGCTCATTACATGTAAGTATCTATGTGTTTCTTTCGGTTATTTTAAGTTATCATACCGGTGAGTCCAAAGATTGCGTCTGAACGACCAAGATAGGCTAACTAAGTGTCTAAACATGCCCATAGAATGTCAGAATAACATCAAGACAACGAAATGCATGAAAACTTATAGTGTCACACAAAAGAGTCGTCTGGATGACCAAAACACATAGAACGTTAAAGTTATGGTCACTCCCCTAAGTGACCCAAAAGTAAAAAGATAAAAGTCACTCCCTTAAGTGACCCAAAACATAAGCTTATCCATGACCCTAGTAGTCACTTCGGCTTCGAGCAGGTCCAACTCATTCTTTTGGGCGTCAACTTTAGCTTGTAGTGCTTCCAGACGTGACGATTTCTCCAATCCAGTGGCCTACTTTCTTATCTGCTCTAGTTCTTCTCCATTTTTCTTCAAAGTTTCCGCCATCTTTACCATCTCTGACTGGCAAGTCTTCAGCTCAGCTTCTTTGGACTTTACGTCGAGCTCTGCTTTGTCAGCCTTCAGCTTCATGGTTTGATGACCCTTCAGCAACGTCGACATTTCCTTTTCAGCAAGGAAATGTTGTGACGCCTACGAAATGACGAAGCACATATGGGTAAGCAACTACTATTTATACTTAACGTAAATAAGATAAAAATAAGGTTGGGCGACCAAACCTGGAAAAGAAGCTCCAAGCCATCCGACATCATGCGGGGAAGGGTGTGCTCCTTTATTCTCTCCTCAGCGCTGGGGAAGAGAAACCTCTGAGCTTCAGGCCAAATAGACCTCTCTAACGGCATGAAATCGTTAGGAACAGTAACGGTGTACGATGGCCCTCCCTTGTCAGGAGGAGCCAGGAATTCGGTCCTGCGCACCTTTGGCGCAACCTCGTGTTCGTCGTCCAACTGGACGATAACTGCCGTGTCGTTCTTCGTCGACATGGACGCAAATACTATGCTGGCAGACGTCTCTCTATCCCTCTTTCGCCTGCGTAGCGTTTTCGCTAACGCTTAGCTGTCCATGGTACCTCTGGGACGCGATTGTGAAGATCATGCCAAGATCGTTGAGTTGTTAAAATCATGAAAACGTCAGTAGGATTTAGTGAGCGACGTAAAGGTAAAATTACCAGAAGCCATGGGTGAACAACTGTCTTGATTTGCAAATAAAATTCTCCTAAACTGTTTGTCCTCTTCCGACGCTTTCAGAGACCCTTTCGCACAATTGTTGAGATTCTTCTCGATGCGTCAAGAGCTTCGGGTTCAGGCCTGCAGAAGAAACGTTGCAAGAATAGCGTTAACGACGCGACATGCGAAAAAGGTCATTAAAACAAAACAATCCAACTGTGTTCCAGCCACCAATTAAAGATTTTCCAGCATCTCCTAAAGACGATTTCTTCACAAAAACGTATCTGTTTTTCCAACCTCTGTCATTTGACTGTACTCCCCCAACCAGTGGTTCTATCCTTGCTTTGGTGTGAAGTGATATCCTATTCTTTACCTTAACCCTAATTTTGTAACAGAGTAGAAGGTCATGGAGAGTAAAAGCTTCTTCCCAAGACGCTGTCACTCTGTCGACGACGCTTAGGATTCTCCAGACCTGGGGCATTATTTGCCCTGGATTGATTTGGTAGATCTGCATGAGGTCTCTAGCTAAGGGAGAAAAGGGCAGCTTTATCCCTATCTTGAAGGGATATTCGTAAAGGACTACCCAATTGCTGGGGCACATCTCGGGTTGTTCACTCGGTTCTACATTCTAATTACTATATCAGTGGGAAGGTTCCCTAATTCCAGAAATTTCATCATGTCTTCTTCAAACATGGTCGATTGCTCATCTTCGTTCTCTCCTCTCTTCTCTACGACTTTTTCTTTCCCTTTTGATTTTTCTTGGTTTTTCACGAAATTTCTAATACTACGCCTGCTGGGAGCCATAGTTGTAATCGGAGTAGGAGTAATTGCAAAACGAAAAATTAACGGCGGTAAAAATTTTACTGGCGCTGCAAAGCGATTCTCCGGCAGAGACGCAACTGAGATTTCTAGAGAGCAGTTGATCGTATTGAGGAAAGAGAAATTGATTGTAATCATTACTTTAGTAAACAGATAGAAATTAACGGCTCAATTTTTTCTTATCTTATAAAGTAGTGACTCTTGAGTTAACCTTAGTGAGATTCTTATCAAGTTCGATCGCTCGGGTGTTTTTTCTTATCTATTGACTAATATTTTTTGGCTAACTTTTGCATTAGCTTCAGCATTCTTATCCGATAGAGTTTCTAACAATTGTCTCACGGATCTTGTGTTATCCTCATTTCAACAATTGGGGGAAAACTGTTATGGCTGATTTTTACAGGTTGACGTTGCCACAATGACTTAAGGACTTAAACGTTACGATGAAAGGTCAGCTGCAAAGACAAGATGCAGAGACCGAGTCCACGGAGCTTGCAACTAACATTCCGAGAAAGAAGGACTTGCGATTGAGCGCACTTGACCAAGTAAGCTACCAGCAGCAGCAGTTGCACAAAGTAAAGGAGCAGATATGATAAGTTGAGCATAGCAAATAGATTCCCCTAGATTCCGACGAGTTAGCCATTGAAAAATGTTCGCTTAGAATTGTGGTATTTAAGCACAGAAAAAACCATAAAAACACATGGGATTATTTCAGAAAAAAGCATACAAGTAAAAGCTATTCATTATTCACATCCATTGATACTACTTTTGTACTTAGATCACAAAGCTAGATTGTAACGATTGTTGTTCATCTGGAACGACGATCACAGATAGTGTATTAGTGGAATCATCTCCACTCACAGTTTTTACCATCTTCATTGGGGTTTTCCGCGTCACCATTTCCTTGTGTCATTCCCTTGAATCCCCCCTTTCGCATTAGTTTCTTGCTTTGTTAGTCCAAACATCTGGTTGTTGTGTCCCTAACTTTAATTCTGTCGTAAGGCAAATTTCAGCATAAACATGAATTCAATAATACATCATAAGTATATTTCGCAAAAAATAAAAATCTCCATCTTGGGTTGAACTAAGACATGTCTCATATCATAACTTACGATCGTTAATCCTCTCTAAATCACACTTATTGATCACCAATCGATACATTAATTTCACAACAATTCACCTTAATAAAACGAAGACTTGGTTTTTGGTTTAGTTGTTCAAGCAAGGTAGAACCAAAGGTAAGGAGCAATAGTACATAAATGATGTCAGCCTCACGGTGGTGCCGACACCCGCAACGGCACCACGGTGGCAGAATTGCCTGATTACGAGCAATAGCAAGCATACAGAGCACATGGGAGAGAGCAAGAACATACAATAGCAACCAACAAATAAGAGAAGAAGAAATAAGAACAATAACACCAACGGCTTCCAGCGCCAGCAGCGCGTAAGTCCCATCCGTGTGGCCTGGCAATTCATGCGAAGGTGAAGGAAGTAGGACTCAGAGATTAGGGGATTATTTTTGGGATTTTGACTCAAGTAAGGGTGAGATAAATAGCCATAGGAAATATTTTTTTAATAGGATTTCTAGATTTTTTTGAGGGGAAAGTGAGGTGAATATATTAAGAAGCGAACAAAACATCCATCAAAACATAAGGATACACCTCCGCTGGTCAATGACGCTCCCAACGCTGCTTAACACCAAAAGTGTATCTAGCTGGGTGATGGGCTACAATATTGCCATCTCTAAGCACATGAGACCAAGAAACAGAAATAAAATCTCTACTAAGAGTGAAGCCATCCTTAAGTACTGTATCTAAATCTGAAAAGTAAATAGCACCTATAGACAAACGATTCTTAATGATAACACAATCCGTCTTAAAAATAACATTTGGAATATCATGCGCTCTAGCAATTTTGATGGCCATACAAAGCGCGTTACCCTCCGCAACTACTACAGGCGAACGAGCCTTAGCTCGACGTGAAGCAGCAAACAAAACTTCACCCTTATGATCTCGAGCCACAACACCAAGTCCCACCCACCCATCTTCAGTCACTGAGGAATCTGAATTTATCTTTATGCATCCCTCGGTTGGCGGCACACAGAGCTTCGAAGGAGGAAGAGTGGTAGCCCTCCTTCCCCCATAAACGTTCTGCGCATACAACCCATATTCCACAACAGCTTTTGTGGAATACTCAACAACCTGCTCATTTTTTCTGCACAAATCTCCAAACACCACTTTGTTGCGTCTATACCATATATTATAGGCAAGGTAACTGAACTTCACCAAAACCGCATCCTCAATAGCTTGTCATTCGCTCCAAAAATAAGTCCATTACGTGGCTTCATCGAGGTGCAAAAGACTACTGAGCCCAGCCAACACCCACGCATCCCGAACCATAGGGCAAAAGAGTAAAGCATGGTTCAAAGTTTTGGGACTCACCTTACAAAGTGGGCAAACATCATCTTCAATGATATGACGACACTTCAACGCAGAACGCATATGGAGGGAATTAGTTACAGATCTCCACCAAAACAAACGCACCTTTGGGGACACATTTAGACTCCATATTTTGACTCATGATTTATGAAAAAAGCCCATGTTGCTCGACTTGCCTACCATATACGCCATCTTGACAGAATAAGCACAGTATTTAGTGAAGGCCCACGCAATGCTATCAGATGGGAGCCACTCACTAAGAGGAATAGCTAAAATGACTTGGGAATCGTGCTCATCAAAAGTCTCAGTAACCAAATTTACATTCCAATCCATCGTACCATAGTAAATCAAATCACATACAAAATTGACGCCCTAAACCTATCTCCAAGAATAAAACGAGACTCACCATTCAAGACCCACGGATCATGCCACAGCCTAATATTAGTGCCATCACCAACTCGCTATAGGAGACCTTCCTTCACAAGAGACTTAGCCCCCTATATGCTTTTCCAAGAATAACTTCCCAAGTGACCTAAAGAGGAGTCCAAAAAAGAAGAGTCTGCATAATACTTTGCTTTGAACACACGGCTAAGGAGCGAATCTTCCGCCTGAATTAATCGCCAAGCTTGCCGTCCAATTAGAGCTTCATTAAAAATTGCGAGATCTCGGAATCCTAGCCCTCCTACGCACTTAGGAGAACATAGGGAATACTAACTTTTTCAGTACAGAGGTCTCCAGTCGCCTTTTTGACCCCACCAAAAGCGAGCTATCACGTAGTGCAGATATTGGATAACAGTAGCAAGGAACTTATACACACCCATCAGATAGGTGGGTATGGCTTGAATGACAGACTTCAGAAGAACCTCTTTTCTTGCCCTCGATAAAAGTTTTTCTTTCCATGCATCTGGGTAGCTTTTTCCAAACACGATCCTTAATCTCTGCAAAAATAAACTTTTTTGATCTTTCTGCCAGGGTCGGAATTCCCAAATATTTCGAGTGTCTATCAACCTGTTTCATGGTTCGAAAATCACACAACTACTTTTTTCTGAACAGAACTCACACCTTTGCTAAACGAAACTTCAGACTTATCAATATTAATTTTTTGTCCAGATGTTGCTTCATATATGTTTAGAATTTCAAATATTACAGAGCATTCCTATCTAGTAGCTCGCGCAAAGAGCAAACTGCCATCAGCAAAAAGAAGATGAGAAATTTCCAGGCAACTTCTGCTAGCCTTCATCCCATGTGATACCTTGTATGCATTTGCTTTCCTAATAGGAGCAGAAAAAGCATCTACAACGAGGATAAATAAATACGGGGATATCGGATCACCTTGCCTGATCCCCGAGGAGGGAATCATAGAACCACACATAATACTGGTCGGCCTAAAATATTCCTACAATTTCCGCAAGTGTACGGGTCAAGTATAATAGTATAGGTGAGCAAGGTATCGTTTCCCACAAGGAGGTATGATCAGCTACAAAATTAAGAGATACTACTATTATTTAGATAATCCGGAAATTGTGAATGATGGTGATAAACTAAACTACTATAGTAATATGAACTACTAATTCTAACACTAAAAAGTCGGATAATCAGTAAGGATCAAATATGAGAGAGATAGTTCTAGGTTTCGGGTTTCACCTTTTACTTTAGATAATGAGATTAAACTAGTTGTTGGGTTGAAATAATATTGGGTTGCAACGATTGAACTTCCAATGATATATTATCTCCTCTTCCAAGGTAGAAAATGTGTATCTATACTAATCTTACGCCTACTTTTGTGGACGTAACAATTAATATAAACCCATTACGAACAAGAAATTCATATAAAGGACCACCCCAAGTGTATAACTATTCCTAAAATTATACTACTTCACGTTTAATAATCCCATGAACGAATATTGAACTTTCACTTCCGCTAATAATCCCATATCTTAAACATATAATCAACTGGCCAAATCAATTATATGAAAACAAACCAAGATTATCAAATTTCAATTATAATAAATCAAACCCAAACAACAAATTCAATTCATTGATATAAATATAAAAGACTACATCTCTAACCTAGAACATAGAAATTTAGCTAAACATAACAACTATATCAACCCAACTAATTAAGAATGAAAATCTAAAATTAAGCATAATAATAACAAGATTTAATAACATAAATCAAGATAAGAGAGAAAGAAACTCCAGATTTAGATGAAGAATCAGATGAAACGCGCTTGCTTTCGCGTTGGCGTCTCTGTTGTCCTCCGATGCTGCGTTTCTTCGTCGCCTGTAATGTTGCTCTCTGTTGTAATTCTTTTTTCCACTCCTCCGGTGTGTACTGCTGTTGCGTCTTCTTTAGTCTTAGGGTTTTTTTTTTGTTTTTCAATCCTCTGTCCCCTTTTATGTTTTGGCCCATGATTATTGCTGTTAGTCTTTTGGACCAAGGGAAGAAAAGTTTTTTCCTCTTTTTTTTTTCTTTTCTTCTTCTTCTAATTTTACCTACAAACAAATCAATAGAGTAATAAAATATTTGCATAGTAGAATTATACTACTACTATAAATGTTTAACAAGCCAAATTAACATATTTAAGATTTGTAGTAGTAGCATCAAGGAAAATAATTTATTGAACATATTTTATTCATATGTTTGTCAATTTTATTACTTACGTAACTTAACTCATAAAAACGTTAATATATGAGAAGAAAGCTATTATATATAAGTCTCATAACTTGTACCAAAAAGTAGTATAACAAGCAAAAATCATGTATAAAATAGACACTTATCAACTCCCCCACACTTAATGTTTGCTAGTCCTCGAGTAAACTAGGACTATATAATAGTAGCATATATTTGTCAATATAAGACACTAGATTGAAGTAACATTTTCTTTAACTTCCAAACTGACTGACTCTTCATGCAAATTTTAGTATAAGCAGCCATAACTCAACTGAAAGTTTTCACAAAGACCACAAATAAGATTTATAGAAACAATTTTAGTTAAAAAACATTATTTAGACATCACAAGCAATGAGCCAAAGACCAACCAACTCTTTAAAAAGCATAGTACTTCATGTATTACACTAGTAGAATAAATGCTATTTGCTGCGGTGGTATTGCTGCGGTTTTACCTATACGCAACAATATATCACGGAAAAAGAAAAGGAAAATATAAAATAGACATATTGTTGCGGTTTCGACCGAAAACCGCAGCAATATTGTTTGAACGAAAAAAATTTGAACAAAATTTGACTTTTTGACCAAATATATTGCTGTGGTTTCTGGAAAAAACCGCAGCAATATATTAAAAAATAATATTTTAATATCCTCATTAATTTCATAAGAATATTGTTGCGGTTCCATTAAACACCCGCAACAATATACTCTTATTTTCTTATAAAACAAGACCCGCGACCCATTAGGGTTTTTCTTGAGTCTTCCTATACACCCAGCCGTTTTCATTCTCTTCTTTCACTCTCCTCTTCCTCACGCTCGACTTGTCCTTCCTCTTCCTCACTCTCCTTTCCTCTCTCATCCTTCCTTTCACCGGCCATTCGTCAATCTCTCCTCTTCCTTACGCTTGACTCGTCGTTCGTCGGCTGTGATGCTACTTCGTCGGCCGTTCGTCGCTCCACTCCTCGACGTCATCAACAACAACAACAACGTCGTCGGACGTTCGACTGGTTTCTTTTGACAGTGGGAGTTTTAACATTTGTTTTCCTCAAATTTACTGGGTGTTTATTCACCGGTGCCATCTCCACCCTCTTTGTTCGTTCGTTCGAGAAGCTAGTTTTTTTAGTCCGTTGTTCACCGTACCATCGACAAATGTACTATTTTTCGTTTTTTAGATTTGTTTTTCTCCTCGTTCGTTCGTTAGACTGGTGTTTTCGTCCGTTCGTTCACCACACCATCAACTAGAAATGTATCAGATCTATATTTTTTTTTACTTTTTTTTTTCGTTTCCTTTTTTCGTTTTTTTAGATTTGTTTTAGTATTTTTAATCTGTTTTTAGATTTTTTTTTTAGGAATCAGTTCTGTTAATATATTTTTTGTTTTTATCATATTTTTGTAATTAGTCATCAAATTGTAATGGTTGTTTATTTATTTTTATTTTTTAATCTTTTGTATTATGTATGTAATTAGTTTTTTTTATCTTTATATATTAATGAGATTCATATGTTATTTTATTTTCAGTTTGTTTACAAATTTGGTGGATAGTGGATGGGTTAGTTGCATGGTTTTAATTTTTCAAATTTATTTGCAAAATGCAAAAAAAAAAAATAATTTTTTTTTGGTTACCAGGACCTATTGCTGCGGTTTTGGGCAAAAACCGCAGCAATAGTTTGATATATTGCTGCGGTTTTGGCCCAAAACCGCAGCAATACTCTCTGTTAAATCGATAATATCTACAAATATTGCTGCGGTTTGGCCTAAAATCCGCAGCAATATTTGTAGATATTGTTGCGGTTTTAAACCGCAGCAATATTATTATTACCTATTGCTGCCTTCTTAATTGCTGCGCGCCTAAAACCGCAGCAATATGCCACTTTTTGACCACAGCAAATAGCATTTATTCTACTAGTGTTAGTGTTTTCATTCAGTCTTACCACAAGCATATTCAAGAATTGAATAATTAACTTGGTGAACCCTCACTTTAGTTGTGCAAATAAAAATAAAAAATTATAATCACTCATGTGTTTAGGGTATAATAATTATCACTCAAAACCTACAAGGTTGACTCGAAATGCAATATATCATCTTTAAATTTGCATATCATTCAATCCTCCACTACTTAGTAAGGCATGGAGCATACAAAAATCAAAAGGACTTTAGTAGGGTTGTAATGTAAGGCTAAGGTGAGAGTGTAGGAAGTATTTAGGAATTGGTGCTCAAAAGCTTAAGAGCTAGTAGAGTAATAATTCAATAACTCCATTGGCCAAACAGATGAGAAGCCAACAAATAAACTCCAACTGTTTAATTGTTGATTCTCATAACACTTTGTTCCAACAGGCCCGAGTTTCTCACTCTAGAATTCTCTCTGCCATGGCGAGAAATTCAAAAGTGAAGAAGACAGTGAGTTCTAGCAATCAAAAACCAACAGGCCCGATTTCTGATTCGAAGGCTAAGAAAACAAAAACCATGGATGAAATTCTAGGAGTGTCAGCAATGGAGTTCCAACCTGAGCATCAATCTGAGGAAGATGATGTGAGAGATATTCAGAATAGTCTAAATACTCATCGATTCTTCTCGGAATGGTTGACTTCAATTCATTCTTCAGCTGAGAAGATGAAAAATGGAAAACAGAGCAAGAATGATGGAGCGCGCCAAATTGACCCGATTCCGATTCCGCAGATGTCGGATAATGAGGTAGAGTCGATTTCTTCTGATCACATTGTCAATACTAGTAATGTTAATGCCAAAATAAAAATAGAATTGGAGGATGTTCAATCGGAGGTAGATTTCTGGTCTTCCTCTGTTCTCTGTTATGTTCTAGGTGCAAATCCCCCTACATATGTGATGGAAGGTTTTGTTAGAAGGATTTGGAGAAATTATGGAGTGGATAAAGTAGCAATGGTGAAATCTGGAATCTATATTGTGAGGTTTACTTCAATGGAGAAGAAGGACCTAGTGCTAAAGGAGTCGAATCCTTTTTTTGACAATAAACCAGTTATAGTGAAGGAATGGAGTTCGGATATGGAGATCACTAAGGATCAATTGGATTCAATTACGATTGGATTTCAAATACTGGAGTGAGAGATGCCTAGCAAAAATTGTGAGCTCAATTGGTAGATTTGTGAATGTGGATGGAGCAATAGCAAAGAGAGAAAAACTTCAGTATGCTCGAATCTTAGTTGAGATGAAAATTGCTCAAGATCTCCCTGATCAGATCACTATACTGAATGAGAGAAGTTTAGAGATGGTGATAGGTGTTGTTTATGAATGGAAACCAATTGAATGTGCTGTCTGTAAGAAGTTTGGGCATTCTGATGTTGAATGTAATAAGAAGGAAGCTCAGAAGGAGTGGAGAGTGAAGAAGGTTGCTCTTCCAGTGGTTGAACCTCAAAAGGATGCTCATGAGTTTCAGCCAGCTATTCAGAAGGCTAGGAGTGGAGGATATAAGGCTAATCCTGTTACTGTTCAGAACTCTTTCTCCGCTTTGGAGCTACAGGAGGAACAGGTAATGGTAGGCGCTGTGGTATGCTTAAAGGATGATGCAGATGGAATCAGGGGAGGGGACTCCCCTGACCAGAATGGATAGCATGTTAGTGTGGAATGTCCGGGGGATCAATTGCTTGTCAAAGCAATATGAAGTGAAGAAGATTATCAAAAATAGATCCCTTTGATTGATTAGTCTCATTGAGACAAAGGTTAAGGCTAAGAATATGGGTAGAATGTATAGCAACTTGTTCTCAGGCTGGTGTTTTACCTCAAACTCCTCTTTCCACCCAGGAGGGAGGATAACTCTGGCTTGGAACCCCCTTAGTTTCCATATTCAGATTGTAACGATGTCTGCACAAATGATTCATTGTTGGATTAGACCTCATGGTCATACTGCCGGGTTTTATTGCACTATAGTATATGCTTTCAATAGTGTGATAGAAAAGGAAGAATTATGGAAGGATTTGAGGCTGGTGAAAGAGGTGAATAATCCTTGGATTACTGTAGGTGACTTCAATTGTGTTTTGAGTAGAGAAGAAAGAGTTGGCAATCCAGTTAGGGAGAGTGAAATGGCTCCTTTTAGAAGATGTGTGGATCAGTGTCAGCTTAATGACATTAAATGCTCTGGCTATTTCTATACTTGGAACAACAAGCAAGAAGGTCAAGATCGAGTTTACTCTAATTTGGATAGAGTATTAGGTAATGAAATGTGGAATGAGGTTTTTCAAAGTTCTGAAGCTCAGTTCTTACCAGAAGGGATGTTTGACCACTCTCCAATTCTGATTAAAGCTCATAATCAGGTAGAAACTGGTAAAAGACCTTTTAAGTACTTCCATATGTGGAGTGCAGCAGAAGACTTTGGATTAAGAATTAGAGAAGCCTGGGCTACTCAGATTTCAGGTTGCACTATGTATAGGGTGGTTCAGAAGATGAAGCTGGTAAAGGAAAGATTAAAGCAGTTGAATAAGGATGATTTTAATCAGATTCATGTCCAGGAGCTTAGAGCTTTGACGGAGCTTCAAGATATTCAAAACTCTTTACATCAAGATCCTAGGAATGATAATCTGATAATGGAGGAAAAAAGAGCTGCTAGAACTTATAAGAGGTTAGCTGAAATGTATCAGTCATTTCTGAAACAGAAAGCTAGAGTTGATTGGATAAGATGTGGGGATGAAAATACAAGAATCTTCCATCAAGAAATTAAAGCCAGAAGGCTTCAGAACACAGTGTATGGTATCACTAATTGTAATGGAAGATGGGTTGATACTCAGGAGCAGGTGAATGATGCTTTCCTTCAGTACTACATTAACTTGTTAGGTATTGAGAGAACAAATAGGAGGAGAATTCAAGAAGTTGTGATAAAAGATGGGCCTGTTGTGTCAGAAGAGCAAAGAAACCTCTTGATGAGAAGGTTCACTCCAGAGGAAGTCAAGGCTGCAATGTTCTTTATTCCTGGTGATAAATCACCAGGTCCTGATGGGTATGGCTCTCACTTCTTTAAAGATTCATGGGAAATAATTGGTGATGAATGTACTGAGGCTGTTTTAGACTTTTTTAGTTCTAAGAAGCTTCTTAAACAGATTAATCACACAATTCTAGCACTCATTCCTAAAGTGAAATGTCCTAACAGTGTTACAGAATTTAGGCCAATTGTCTGTTGTAATGTTCTGTACAAGTGCATTACAAAATTGTTATGTAATAGATTGAACTTGATCCTGCCTGATATAATTGCTCCCAATCAAGGAGCTTTTATCCAGGGGAGATTCATTGCTCACAAGATATAGTCAGACAATATGGCAGGAAAAATGCTCAACCAAGTTGCATTATAAAGATGGACTTGAGGAAGGCATATGACTCAATTGACTGGGTTTTTTTGGAAGATGTACTGGGGGCTTTGAATTTTCCTGAAGAATTCATAAGGATGATCATGGAATGTGTTACTACACCTAGCTACTCCTTAATGATAAATGGTTCCCTGGTGGGTTTTTTCAAAGGGAAGAAGGGGCTAAGGCAGGGGGATCCCATTTCCCCTCTGCTATTTGTAATATGCATGGAGTACTTCTCAAGAACCATGAAGCAAGTGGCAGAGAAAACTTTGTTTCAGTTTCACCCTAGGTGCTATGGAGTTAAGCTCAATCATCTGTGTTTTGCAGATGATATAATCATGTGCAGCAAAGGAGATTATGCTTCAGTTCTGAGCTTGTTGCAAGGATTTCAGCATTTCTCAGAAGTTTCAGGGCTTGAAGTAAATAAACAAAAGTCTGAGTTATACACTGCAGGTATGACTCAGGGTGAGATAAGAGGAATTCTTGATATGTCTGGGTTTTCTCATGGTAAACTTCCATTTAAATACCTAGGAGTTCCAATTTGTTTTAAAAGCATTTCAGCAGGAGATTGTGGTATTCTTGTGGAGAAAATCACTGCAAGAATAAGAAGTTGGAGCTCCAGAAAATCACTGCAAGAATAAGAAGTTGGAGCTCCAGAAATACCTAGGGTAATGCTCATTAACTCAGTTTTAATGAGTTTGCATACATACTGGGCGCAGTTGATGATCATTCCAAAGAGAGTCATGCAGGACATCAATAATATCTGTAGAGCTTTCCTTTGGAGTGGTGTTTATTTTAGTCAGAAGTCTGGTAATGTAAAATGGGAGCAGGTTTGTATGCCTAAAGATGAAGGAGGTCTTGGTCTGAGAAGGATAATCCAGTGGAATGTTGCAGCACTTGGTAGGTATGTATGGGCAATAGAAGCAAAGAAAGATAGCCTCTGGCTTAGGTGGATAAATGCTGTCTATGTCAGGAATGACAACTGGTGGTCTTATGTTCCCTCCCAAGACTGCAGTTGGTACTGGAGGAAAATTTGTGAAGTGAAGGAGGAGTTGAAGTTAATTTACACAGCTCAGCAGTTGGCAAACAAACAGAAATTCTCAATTCATGAGTGTTACAAGAAGTTAATTAGTGAAAATGTGAAGGTGAATTGGAGGAACTTTGTGTGGAACAGATTTAGCAGTGCCTAAACATAGATTTATATGTTGGCTTGTTATGAAGGAAAGGCTAAATGTAGCTGTGAGATTGAGAAGGATGGGAGTTTTAGATGATACAAGTTGCAGATTGTGTGGGATAATGGATGAAACTCATTCACACCTTTTCTTTAACTGCCAGTTCAGTCTAGATGTGAATAAGTTAGTTTCAACTTGGATGCAGTTTGATATGTTTGGAGACAACATTGAAAGCAGCTTAAGGAACATCTCCAGCAGTAGAAATTCAAGATTCCAGAAGCAGTTTATGTTAGCAGTGTTGGGAGCTACCATCTACTTCATTTGGCTAGCAAGGAATGATGCAGTTTGGAATGATAAGGTGGATATAATCAGTAGTCATGTAAATAGAATTCAGAGAGTCAGTATAGATAGAGTTTATAGTGTGATTCCTCATAAAATCACTCAAAGAGATAGGAGATGGTTGAGAGATAGAGCTAACTCTATGATGATTTGTATTTAGCTTGGTGTCAAGCCTTGGTTGAGGGGGTCCAACCTAGTTGGTTTGTCTCTTCCAAGGTTTGAGTGTGGCTGTAATTGTTTTTTGAGAGCAATATACTTTACTTACTTAGCAAAAAAAAAAAAACAAATAAACTCCAACTCTAATAAAATGTTACGACTAAATAACCCAACTCCAATAATATGTAACCATTATATCTCCTTGTTCTCCATTTGCTTTAAAGGATAATATTTGACTTATTATTATTATTATTTATTATTTTCTTCCATATTTTTTTTCTCGTATCACATATCATATATTTTTTTCAGCATTTTTCTTGAATTTTTTTTTCACAATCTTGTAATAATCATTGATATAGAATAATAAAACACCATCTCAATAATCATAATTTTTTTACTATTATAGCCTTCACAAATAATACTCCAAACACCAAATTATAGTCCACTAGCTCAAAGCTTTGGTTAGGACATATGTTTAGGATTACAAGCTTGTAATGTGGTTTAGGCAAAAGAAACAGGCTTAAGGCTTAGAGGGCTTTTACGAAGAAATATGATAATGTAGGTGGCTTAGGCTAAATGTAGTTCAACAAAAACGAATGCCTTAATAATTTTTATGCATGCTCATGCTTCAATGTAATCTCGAAGAAACCAATGCAAATTCAAGAGTTTATACTTCACCATGAACTAACACACACTCTCATAAAAAATAGAGACTAATATAGATTTTTTAGTCTACTAAAAGGCTCAAAAGTCTCACAATGGTTATAGATGTTCACCAAGTCAATCACAAATCAAAATCATAAATAACCATTCTTAGCACTTGCCAAACACTTGAACAATGATACTATGCTATTTTTCGAATCAGTCAACATAAAAATCCATTAGCTAGCAACAAAACTAGAAAAACTTTTTTTTAAAAAAAAAAATCAATTTCAAAAACTGTTATTATATTTTTTTTCAGTCAAACTAAGCTACCGAAATTTGTCTTCAAATCAATATTAGACATGAAACTTATAAATTTCTATAAAATTTTTGGTAGCACCTCCCATAAAATATGGCATATTCAATTAGATTTTCTCATTTTCTAGACCTGTTTCTTCACACAAATTAATTCCAGCATTAAAACAATACACAAAATCCAGCAATTCAAGGCTTCAGCCTCTTCCCCACACTTATTATAAATATTGTCCTCAATGTTTAAATATACTCAAACTATATGGGAAAGGGGATCAAATTGTAGCAATAACCATGGGAATATAAAATACTTAGAGAGAAACAACCGGGAGGCGTAAGACGACTTCTCTCGTGCATCACAGTAAGAGAGCGACAGCTAACTACTCTATGTAAAAGCTTGTGATAATGGTGACACACACAGTAGCCCGCAACAACAACACATAGTAGAAGGAGCAGGACAACAGTAGCCATTAGCCTGACATAGCAGCAATGACTATTAGCATGAGCGAAACTGACTTATAGCTGTGTACCTGAAAAAAATAGAAAGAAGATAAGAATGCTGACAAAAGAAATAAAATAAAACGGAGAGTAGCTTGGGTTGCCTCCCAAGTAGCGCTTGTTTAGAGTCTATAGCTTGACTTCCACCAAGTTTCATTTAACTAGGATCCATCGAGGAGTTAGTCACTCCTTTAGTGGTCGTCTTAATTATCAATGGAGACTTACCTTTGGTTTTGAATTCACCCTTTTTCCTCCATGAAAAACATTCCTTGATTGGAGGAAAAACTTTTCTTACCTTTTCGTTCTTATGCTTAGGAGGAGTACCTGTTTTACTCAAACACACTTCACGTAGAGCATTAGTAGCATCAGTTACATGTTTCTTCTTAGTCATGTCTTCAATTATATCAACTTGACAAACAAGATCACGTTGTGAATTATTTTTAGAAGAACTGAATATATTAAAGTGAACTTTCTCTTCACCAATGTCAAACGTTAAAATACCATTCTTAACATCTATAATAGCTCCAACAGTATCCAAGAAGGGTCGACTACCTAAAATAATAGGTACCTCTATATCCTCATCCATATCAAGAATAATGAAATCAACAGGAATAATAAAGTTATTGACTTTAATTAACACATTTTCTAGTATTCCTGTTGGAAATTTGATAGATCTATTAGCAAGTTGCAAAGATACAGTAGTAGATTTTATATTATGCAATCCTAACTTCTTGCAAATAGATAAAGGCATAAGAAAGACACTTGCACCTAAATCACACAAGGCTTTAGAAAATTTAATATCACCTGAAGTGCAAGGAATGGAAAAACTTCATGGGTCTTTCAGTTTAGGGGGACGCTTTTTCTGAATCACAACACTACATTCCTCACTCAAAGCAATGGTTTCATATTTTTCCAACTTCTTTTTTGACATAATTTCCTTAAGAAACTTAGAATAAGAAGGAATATGCATTAAAGCATCAATAAAAGGAACATTAATATGTAATTGCTTAAACATTTTCAAGAATTTCTCAAATTCCCTATGCAATTTAGTTTGTTTAAGTCTTTGTGGAAAAGGAATAGGGGGAACATAAGGCGTCACTGGGAGAAGAGGTGTTGATTCAAGTTCTTTCTCAGCTTCATAATTCTCCTTCTCTTTTTCACTTTCATTGGCGACCTCATTTTCTTTGATCGTACTTTTTATGGTACTTAACTCCTTACCATTTCTAAGAGTGAGAGCGTTGCACTGTTGTTTAAGATTAACTTCTGTTTTACTAGGCAAAGCTCCTTGACTTCTAGAATTGATGGCATTAGCTAATTGTCCAAGTTGAAGTTCTACATTTCTATTAGAAATAGCAATCTGATCAACTTTAGTTTCCAACTTTTCAATTCTTTCAAAAGTAGCATTAGCCAATTTTTCAATAGCCAACTCCCATGTTGGTTTAATTTCTTGTTGGGGTTGTGTTTGATGGAAACCAGGTGGAATTTGTGAGTTAATATTAGCATTCTGTTGTCCTTGATTCCTCCAAGAGAAATTAGGATGGTTTCTCTATCCCGGATTAAAAGTATTAGAGTATGGATCATTATTAGGCAGCCTATTAAAATTAGAAACAAATTGAGCTTGTTCCACATTAATGCATTCATTGGTCAAATGAGCACCTCCACACAAATTACATGACATAGTAGTGGACACAGAATTGACATTACTCATTTTAGCAAATTAACTAAGTCGTCAACTTTTGTATTTAATATGTTAATTCCTTCTACTTCATACATACCAGCAGCATTCTT
Organism: Beta vulgaris subsp. vulgaris; assembly: GCF_026745355.1. Taxonomy (NCBI): domain Eukaryota; kingdom Viridiplantae; phylum Streptophyta; class Magnoliopsida; order Caryophyllales; family Amaranthaceae; genus Beta; species Beta vulgaris. The sequence goes on along the minus strand of NC_079202.1, from coordinate 27,573,623 downwards.
TGGTTTACCCCTATTATTAGACCAATGATAATTATTAGAAGTTATTTCTTCAAGTAACCTATTAGCTACTTCAGTAGTTTTACCCATTATTGCACCTCTAGCGGTCGCATCTATAATTAGTCTAACAGATTCATTAAGACCATTATAAAAAGTTTGCATTAGCAATCAATCAGGAACACCATGATGAGGACATTTACGTTGTAAATCTTTAAACTTTCCTATGCTTCATATAAAGACTCCCCATTATATTAAGCAAAACTAGATATATCGTTTCAAAACTTAGCAATTTTTCTCGGAGGAAAATATTTATTAAGAAAAGCTTGAGATAATGCAGGCCATGTTGTAAATGAATTAGGTGGATTAGATTTTAGGATTTTTTTGGTCAAAACACCCTTGTGTTTGGGGATTTTTAAAACAATCCCCCTTTTGTTTTTTTTTTTTTTTGAAATGAACCACCAAACGTTTTATAAAAATGTTGGTTGCACCCCCAAAACCTAACTTCTGTCAAATCCAGACATTTGTGGGGCCCACCTATGCTATTATATAACAACCACTTCATCCCCAAATCAGGATATTCCCTCTCTCACAACGGTCATTTTCCGACACCCCCAAATTGAAGTTGCTAATCCAAAATTTCAAATGGAAAATTGCAATTCCACTCTCAATTGACAATCCCTTACATCCTTCAAATCAAGTAAGTGTTACATTCATTTCTAGGCATTAAATTTTGGGTAATTTTGCAATTCTAGGGTTATGGCAACCAAATGCAATTGTCGAATTCCTGCTAAGATTTTGAGGTCATGGACGCATGACAATCCTGGGAGGAGTTTTTATGCCTGCAAATTCTCAGATGTTCATACTGGAAGAGAAGGGTGTGAATTCTTTGGATGGGTTGACAAGTATCAGGAGGAGTGGCAGAAGGTGGCGATTAATGAACTGGTGCTGAAGAAGAGGGTTATGGCACCATGTTCTTATCTTACCATCCATAAAAGTTTCCCCTTTTCTGTCATTCCATAATTCTCCATGATGACGAGAGAGAGTGTGTGTTAGATGAGAGAGATTGAAAGAGAAGATGAAAAGGAGTAGATGACAAGAGAGAAATGCTGAAATTCTGACTGAAGCAAGTAAGAGAGATGAAATCAGAAATGAAGGAATTGAATGAGAGAGATGAAGAGGTTACTTGAAGGGTTTTATTACCCAAGGATACAAATGTCATTTCACGCAACATTTAGGAGGGAAAATGGGAAAAAGGGCCCCACAAACGTCTAGATTTGACGGAAGTTAGATTTTGGGGGTGCAACCAAAAAATTTTTAAACGTTTGGGGGTTCATTTTAAAAAAAAACAAACAAAAGAGGGATTGTTTTAAAATTCACCAAACATAAGGGTGTTTTAACCAAAAAATCCTAGATTTTAACCACATTTTAGCTTTATCTTTAAGTGAAAACAGAAACAAACCAAGTCGAATAACATCGCCAGTCACTCCAGCATTGAACTTAACAGTGTCACATTTTCAAGAAAAGTTATTATATGCTCATTAGGGTCTTCATTATCTAGGCCACTAAATTGGTCTTGTTGAATTATTTGAATTAAAGCAGTGCGAAGCTCAAAATTATTAGCAGAAATAGTAGGCCTTACAATACTCTAAGGTGCACCACTAGCATTCGGCATTGCGTAGTTACGTAAAGGCTTTTCATCATTGTTGTCGTCCCCCATCTCTAATGGTTTACTGTCAGATTCTTCCGAGAAGATGTACAACAAATCAAAATCTGGCAGCTTTTGTATTTGCTCCAACCTTTTCAGTTTCCTTAGTGCGCACGCTGTTTTTTCAATCTCATGATCAAAAGAAAGCAAAGCACGATTAGTACGTCGCATACACTAATAAATAATATCAGAAAGATTAAACTTAACTTAATAATTTTGTAAGCACAAAGAAAGAAAAATCACTAAAATGTGCAGCAATTTCTACGCTAAATAATTAAGAAACACAACTACTAGTGATTAGACAAAGAAACTAGTTATTAAAAAAAAATTAATACTAATAACTCAGAAACACAAAGATAGCTCTAACAAAATGTTTATGAGAGGAAATAAAAAAAAAAATTTATAAAGAAAAATAAAACAAGTGCTAACAAGAAAATAAAGTCTAAAGTAATATTAAAAATCCCTCGAGTATGATCTTGAACTATTGCCTCCCCGACAACGGCGCCAAAAACTTGGTCGGCCTAAAATATACCTACAATTTCCGCAAGTGTACGGGTCAAGTATAATAGTATAGGTGAGCAAGGTATAGTTTCACACAATGAGGTATGATCAACTACCAAATTTAGAGATACTAATATTATTTAGACGATCCGGAAATGGTGAATGATGGTGATAAACTAAACTATTATAGTAATATGAACTACTAATTCTAACACTAAAAAGTCGGATAATCGGTAAGGATCAAATATGAGAGAGATAGTTCTAGGTTTCGGGTTTCACCTTTTACTTCCTATAATGAGATCAAACTAGTTGTTGGGTTGAAATAATATTGGGTTGCAATGATCAAACTTCCAATGATATATTATCTCCTCTTCCAACGTAGAAAACATGTATTTATACTAAACTTACGCCTACTTCTGTGGTCAAAACAATTAATATGAACTCATTACGAACAAGAAATTCATATAAAGGACCATCCCAAGTGTATAACTATTCCTAAAATTATACTACTTCACGTTTAATAATCCCATGAACTAATATTGAACTTTCACTTCCGTTAATAATCCAATATATTAAACATATAATCAACTGGCCAGATCAATTATATGAAAACAAACCAAGATTATCAAATTTCAATTATAATAAATCAAACCCAAATAACAAATTCAATTAATTGATAGAAATATAAAAGACTACATCCCTAACCTAGAACATAGAAATTTAGCTAGACATAACAACTAAATCAACCCAACTAATTGAGAATAAAAATCTAAAATTAAGCATAATAATAACAAGATTTAATAACATAAATCAAGAGAAGAGAGAAAAAAACTCCATATTTAGATGAAGAATCAGATAAAACGCGCTTCCTTTCGCGCTAGCTTCTCTGTTGTCCTCTGATGCTGCGTTTCTTCGTCGCCTGTAGTGCCGCTCTCTGTTGTAAGTCTTTTTTCCACTCCTCCCGTGTGTACTCCTGTTGCGTCTTCTTTAGTCTTAGGTTTTTTTTTTTTTTTGTTTTTCAATCCTCCGTCCCCTTTTTACGTTTTGGCCCATGATTGCTGTTGGTCTTTTGGACCATGGGAAGAAAAGTTTTTTCCTCTTTTTTTTTTCTTTTCTTCTTCTTCTAATTTTACCCACAAACAAATCAATAAAGTAATAAAATATTTGCATATTAGAATTATACTACTATTATAAATGCTTAACAAGACAAATTAATATATATAAGATTTGTAGTAGTAGCATCAAGGAAAATAATTTATTGAACACATTTTATTCATATTTTCGTCAATTTTATTACTTACGTAACTTAACTCGTAAAAACGTTGATATATGAGAAGAAAGCTATTATAAGTCTCATAACTTGTACCAAAAAGTAGTATAACAGGCAAAAAGCATGTATAAAATAGAGACTTGTCAATTACCATTAATCACAAAAGAATATTTCACATATGTTACACACTTCATCACCAAATCGACCCAGGGTGTAACAAACCCCATCTTTTGCAACATTCTTCGGAGAAAGCACCACTCCACTCTGTCATATGCCTTACTCATATCCAGCTTCATAGCAACAATCCACTCTTACTCCTACTGCGAGATTTCATAGTATGAAATAACTCCATGGCAATAAGCGCATTGTCAGTAATCAAGCGACCAGGAACAAAAGCACTCTGGTTATCAGATACAATGTTAGGCAATATAAGTTTTAACCTATTTGCTACAACTTTTGAAACAAGTTTGTAAATTACATCACAAAGACTAATAGGTCGAAACTCAGAGATTGAAGTAGGATTTTAACCTTCGGAATGACAGCAACATTAGTTCTATTGAAAGCATCCAGAGGGCGCGTGCTATGGATAATGCCCGAAATCACAGCAGTAACATCGTCACCCACAATATGCCAAAACCTCTGGTAAAAAAACAGACTCAACGCTTCCCACACCTCCTCTTTGTTACAATCACGAGTCTAGATCAAATTCATTTCTGCAGAAATAGTCGGGATAATAACATCTAGGACAACAAGCATATCCGCATCCGAGGATGAGCTAGTCGTAAACAATTGCTCATAAAATTCCACCACAACACGCTCCAATTCATCCTCCTCACACCTCCAAGTACCGCCACCATCGAACAAGCCATCAATACGATTTTTTTTTGTGTTGACTTGCCTTACAGTGGAAATATTGTGTATTCTTATCTCCATCACGAATCTCCGAAACTCGCGAGCTCAAAAACCAGTAGGCCTCCTGTTGCTCTAGAAGATCATCGAGTTTTCCTTGGAGAGTCTTTTCCTTTTCATGGTCCCTGCCATCATCTTGCTGCTGCAAATTTTTCAAGTCTCCCTCCACCTCCTCAATTTTCTTGCCCAGTTTATTTAGAGAGCCACGACTCCAGCCCTTTAATTCTTCTGCAAGACTACCAATCTGCTGCTCACGAGGTGAGCCGATCGAGCCCTCCCAAGCAGAGCGCACCACAGATTCACACTCGTCATTTAGTAACAATGTTGTCTCAAAACGAAAAGGTTTTTTCCTCTTTTTTCTTATGCGATGAGCACCCTGCACTAGGATCAAAATAGGCATATGGTCGGATTTATAACGAGGTAAATGCTCAACGTATGCATGGGGAAAGCTCTCACACCAACCTATCGAAGCTAAGAAACGATCAATTCGATCCCGAATCCGGGTGCTAGGATTACGACCCCGCTCCCACGTACACCATAGGCCCGCATAACCCAGATCACGGAGGTTATACCCCTCCAACACTTCTCTAAATCCCTCCATACTATGCCTCCGCAGCAAAGAGCCCCCTTCAATCTCACTCATACTCAAGATCTCGTTAAAATTGCCCCTAATCAGAATAGGGCCATCAAAATCACATAAATGCCGAACAAGGTCCCAAGTTTTATATTTTCACTCGCCTCCGCCCACCCATATATCCCCACAAATCTCTAAGCAACCCCATTCTCCCCGACTACATCGCCACAAATGTGGTGAGAAGAAAAAGAAAGCAAAGTAAATCTAAAATTAGTAGCCTTCCAGTAGATACAATGCCCACCTAACCTACCAATACTGTCCACACCAAAAGCACTACTAAACCCAAACGATGCTTCAAATTTTCAGACGCAGTAGCAGCAATCACAGTTTCCGACACAAATACTAAGCTAAGGCTCGGCACCAAGCTCCACCTACGAAGCTTATGAACTGCTCGGGGGTTGCCCAAGCCTCGACAGTTCCAGCATAGCATATTTATAACGCCTGGCGGGGTTGGGCTTTTCCCACATCCCCCTCGACAGATGCATCATTACTGTCATGAGATAAAGAGACACCACCTATTAACTTTTTTAACCTAACCTCTGCTCCTACATTGTCGTCAAGCACCATCTCATCTGGGACCTTGCGTTTATAGCCACAAAAAATAATATTTTCACACGAGTCCTTAACAGCATTTACATCAATATTTAAGTGACTAGTGCATTTTTATGTGCCAGCAACTTTACTTTTCTAGGCTTAGCGATAGAATTACATTCACTAAAAGAGCCAGCATTAGAAATTGAACTTACGTCGCAATTCACTCCACATGCACCTGGAATGGTAGGCAAGCTAAGTGCTTGGGTAGAGTTCTCGGCATTAGCCAGTGCACGATTCACAACCCCTTCATCAATGGCCTCCACCACCACAACTTTGGGTTCGATCACCTCAACAGATTTGGGAGTCTCCACAGAAAGGGTGTGAGACTTATCAACCGCAGTTTCCAACACCTCCATAGTCTCCTTTGGATCCATATATGCCTTCAAAATCAGGTTTCTAGCACACCCACGAAAAGCTTTCACGTCATCGTCCATCTTCAACCTTCCACGTCTCGGGGATGCACACAGCCAACCCCCCATTTCTTAACCTCCTCCATACTTTCCTCGGCCACCATGAGACAATCCCTTTCAATATGCCCCAAAACTTCGCATGCATAGCAGAAGTTCGGTAAACGCTCATACTTGATCTCCACAACCACAACCTTTCCATCCCTTGATCGGACCTGCTGAATACGGCGCAACGGCTTCATAACATCTAACAAAATTTTCAGCCTCACAGATTTATCCCAGGGAATCCCATCAGACTCCACTTCTAAAACCTCACCCAACCCTCCACCAATTGCTCGAACGCTCTTCTCAGTACGCCTATCCATGGGAAGGTTATATAGCTGAGCCCAGAAAGGACTTAGAGCTATTAATATATTTGATGGTTGAGCACTCCCCTTAATCTCCTCCAACATAAGTATATTATTATCGAATGTTCATGGGCGCCCTGCTATAACTTTCGTGTTATCATGCATAGAGGCAAATTGGACAACGAAGAGCCCGTTCTCAATCGATCAAAACTACGCTCCTTTAGAGATCATTCAGCTTTGATTCATTGCTCTTTTCATAGCCTCAAAATTGTAGGGCCTAATTGTTAATACTTTGCCTACGATCGATAGGCCAATTCCCGAATCTTCATCATCATCAGGTCCTTCATCATCGAAAGCTATGATCTTGCTTTTGTCATTTGTAATCCTCAAATCCGCACATTTATTTGCAATTTCGTCAGCCATAATTGACTGACTACGTACAATACCAACGAGGGAAAACGACTCAAGATCCAAGATTCACGAAAACCACTCAAACCCTAGTTCACCTAACTTTAGATTGAGGGGTATGTTGTCTGGGTAATAAGATTTCTAGATAGTTTCACAAAGTTCCTTTTTTTTACAGTTCAAGGGTAAAACCTCTTTTCACTACAATGTAAATGAAACCAATATTCTTTCTTCAAAACATATATAACTGGTAAATACTAGTTATCGTCAACTATACACAACTTTTAAGAAAATAATTTTATTAAGGTATTGATATGCCATGTTCATATGGCATTTTTCAGTACTTAATTGGCTATTTTTTGTGTGGACTTGAACATATTTTGGTATGATTTTGAACTCTTTCTCAACAATTGGTTTTTGGTTTATTTAATTTCTATTATGTTGGTGAGAGGGTCCAATGGGCACAATTTGCTATTGAAGAAAATGCCAAATCACAAAGTCAAGTGTACAAGTGGAATAAGTCAACAAAGTGCATTTAAGTGGCAAGGAAACAAAGATGGGAAGAAATGTTAATCAAATGAGGAAGCATCCAAGGAAAGAAGAAGGAAGTTGTACCGGCAGCCTCCGCGGTCGCGGAGCACATGACCGCGGTCGCGACGAATTTCGGAGGAAATTAAAGGAAATCACCGTGAGCATCTCCGCGACCTCACCGCGGTCGCGGACCCCCTCCGCGGTCGCGGAGCCCTGTAACGCGGAATTCGGCTTTTCGTCTTCCCCTGTTTTGCTGATTAAAAGAACATTTCGTCTTTTGTGTTTAGGATCGTTTTTCATCTGTTTTTAGAGAGAATTCAAACAAAAAATTGTAATCCTTTATATTATGGAGAGGTAATCTTCTATCTTGGTGTATCAATCGAATCAACCATTTTAATCAACTTGTGAGTTCAATTTTTCCTTTTAATTGCTTGAATGTTGATGATTTTTCATGTTCTTCGTGTTTGATTGTTTTTGTGCTTAAGTTAACTTGATCAATTAACTTCTTGCTTATTGCAATCTCTACTATCTAGATAATTGTCTACTTTGAGATTATCAAGGGTTGTAGTTTATGCCCAATTATCGCACGCTCGTGGATGATTGAGTATAAGAAGAATCATCATATAATTTCGCATTCGACCGCTTGTGTGAATGTTATATTACCCTATTGGAATCTCCCTAGTTGTTATCTAATTACTTAATTAAACCTAGAACGCTCGGGCTAGGTTGTTATGACATTAAGGTTAAGATTAGAGCGCTCGCTTAGTCTTACCACTACATTAGGTGTTGAATTGTTCAATGATCAAGGGTTCAATTGGTTGTGAAGATTAATTGCCAAGTTCTCGTTTATTATTTGATTTTCCTTGTTTTTGCTTTATTTGTTTCAATTTCATTCCTCAAAACCCCCCATTGTTACTTAGCACACGTTTAGTCAAACCAAACCTACCTTCTCCGTGGATTCGAACCTTACTTCCTTATACTACGTTTGTGTAGGGTAGTATTGATTTATTTGCGCGTTAGGCGATACGACTTAGGCCTCGCCAAATTTGGCGCCGTTGCCGGGGAAGGCAGCAAGTTTGGGTTGTTATTTGTGTGTTTGTTTGCTTTTGTTGTTGGTGTGTGAACCCGTCTTATGGTTCACACCCGTGCTTCTCATATTCGATCATTGTTGTTTGATTCAGAGATCGAAAGGACACTTTATAGGTTGAGGAAGGAGATTCGGGGTCATTTCCGTGAGTTACCTTTCTACATTAAAGTTGAGGAAGAAGAAATGCCGCCTAGAGCTGATCCGACATTAAGGGAGCTTTCTGGTCCTAATCTGGACCAGGCACCATTGGCCATCCAATATCCGGAGTTTGGGGAGAATGTTACTTTTGAGTTGAAGTCGGGTCTTGTTCATTTATTGCCAAGCTTCCATGGTTTAAATGGAGAAGATCCAATCAAACATCTTGCGGAATTCCATGCTGTTTGTACTAGTATGCAGCCAAGGGGTGTTACGGAGGATCAAATCAAACTGCGGGCCTTTCCTTTTTCGTTGAAGGATAAGGCTAATGATTGGTTCTATCATCTAAGCCCCAACAGTATCAACACATGGAGGGGGATGAAGCAAGCTTTCTTAGAGAAGTTCTTTCCTTCAAGCAAGTTGAATGAGCTTAAGAGGGCCATTAGCAACATTGAGCAAGGTTATGATGAGATCCTTTATGACTACTTAGAGAGGTTTAAGAGGCTCGTTGCTTGTTGTCCCTACCATGGTTTTGCCGAGAAGGATCTTGTTTTGTACTTAGTTGGTGGGCTCCTTCCGGATGAGAGAAGGATGGTGAATGCTGCTTCTGGGGGTAACATTGATAACAAGACCCCACAACAAGCCATGGAGCTCATAAGTGAGTTTGCTGAGAGTTCCCGCACTTATTCTAAGAGAAATACCACTCGGGGAGTTAAAGCGGCAAGTTCTAAATCATCTTTGGAGTCGGAGGTGTCCGACCTTAAGGGCATGTTCCGGCAATTTTTGGTGAGTGGCAATCAAAAACAAGTGAAGGCTTGTGGTATTTGTTCCAACACCGGCCATCCGACCGATTCTTGTCCAACTTTGCAAGAGGAAACCCGAGAGGTGAATGCCGTGGGATATCAAGGGCAAAGGAAGTATGATCCATTCTCAAACTCTTACAATCCCGGATGGAGAGATCATCCGGCCTTTAGTTACAAGCAAGGGAATCAAACTCTCCAAGGCAATCAAAATTTTCAACAAGGTAATCACCCTCCTCCTTACATGGCACCATTTCAAGCTCAAGGGAAATCCTCTAGCTCCAACATAATGTCCACCAAGGATATGATCAAGGCCTTGGCTCAAAATGTGACTACTATGCAGTCCAACATGGTGCAATTTCAACAGGAGACAAGATCTAGCATTCATAATTTGGAAACACAAGTGGGCCAAATATCTAGTGTCGTGAATAAACTTGAGGCCCAAAGTTCGGGGAAGCTACCATCTCAAACCGAGGTGAATCCCAAGAGGAATGTGAGTGCCATGACTTTGAGGAGTGGCAAAGAGTTGGTTGATCAAGAGCCCAGCAAGAGCAAAGTTGTGGAGGAGAATGTAACCAAGGAAGAGGAGGTGGAGGTTTTAGTCCCATCAAAAGAAGCTGAAAAATTGGTGAGTCCTAGCTCTCACCAAGAGGTAAAATCATTTCCGGATTTCAAACCGGTACCCCCATTCCCTGAAGCATTAAAGGACAATCATAAGCTTGAATCTTCTAAGGATATTTATGAAACATTTAGTCAATGTGTCGTAAATATTCAATGTTAAAATTGATAAAAGATGTGCCTTTGTATGCTAAGTGGTTGAAGGAAATTTGTTCCATCAAAAAGAAAAAAAATTTAAAAGGGAAGCAAAAGGTGAAGGTAAGTGAACATGTTTCCGCCGTTTTTCAAAAGAGAATGCCTAAAAAATGCAATGATCCGGGCATGTTCACTATACCTATAACCCTTGGTGACACAAAGATTGATAGGGCTATGCTAGATTTGGGAGCCTCCATTAATGTGCTTCCTTATTCTTTATATGAGTCCGTAGAACTTGGTGAATTGCTTCCTACTAATGTTGTCATACAATTAGCGGATCGGTCCACTTCCATTCCTAGAGGTGTCTTGAAAGATGTTCTAGTGGAAGTTGATAAGATGACTTTTCCTGCTGATTTTTATGTAATTAACATGGAGCATGATAGGGATTCCGAGCCTATTCTTTTAGGGAGGTCGTTCTTAAAAACGGCTAATGCTAGGATTGATTGTGGCACCGGTTCTTCGACCATGCAGTTTGATGGTCAAAACATTGAGTTTAAAATGCATGATGCCATGGGATGTAACGAGGATCACTCTATCTACTCTATTAATGTGGTTAAGCCTAGTGTTCATGATGTGTTCGATGTGAGGTGAAACTTTTGTGATTGCATGATGTCGAGCTTTCGACTTTAAACTAAGCGCTTCTCGGGAGGCAACCCGTGATTTGATTTTATTTTTTAGATAATTGGTTTATGTTTGGTTCTTGTGTGTTTTTGGTGTTTCTGTTTTTGACTTTTGTAGGTGCACATTTGGGCACTAAGAAGGGAGTAGGAAGGAGTGTGTTTCATTGAAAAAAAAAAAGAAAAAAAAACAAGGGGAGATTTGGGGTTTTGCCGCAAGCAATTCCGCGACCTGACCGCGGGCGCTGCAGCAGTCCGCGGGCGCGGCCCTGTTTGCAAGTGAAAATAAAAAGAAAAAGAGCCGCAAGCAATTCCGCGACCTGCCCGCGATCGCTGAACGCCTCCGCAAGCGCGGACCCTTTCTCCGCGGTCGCGGACCCTCGTATTTCCGCCAGGTTCGTTTTCTATTCGTCCTTTTCTCTTTCTTCCTCCTTCCCTCAATTTCGACTCTCTCTCTTTATTCTCACAACTCCTCTCAAACCTCCTCATCCCCTTTCATCTCTCTCCAATTCCTTCCCTTAAATTCCTCCCTTTCACTCATTCAATCCCTTTTTCTCACTCTCTCATCTCATTTCCCACTCAATTCTCTTCAAAAATCGCCACTTTTCTTTCTTTTTACAAAATCTCTTGGAAACCCTAAAATTTGGGGGTTTTTTATTCTTGGAGTTCTTGGGCAATTAATGAAGCAAGGAGCATTCTTGGGATATTGTTCTCACTTGGGTACTTGGTCAACCACTCTATTGATTCTTCCATAAGGTAAAACTTCACTTCTTCACTCTCTTTTTTTGGAAGTTGCCTTCATTTTCGTTGTGGTTGATTGATTGTTGAGATTGTGGTGGATTGTTGTGTGTTAGACTTCTTTGTGGTTGTGTTGACATTGTTGAGGATTGAGTTTGTGAATTTTAGAGTGAATTGTTGGAAGTTTAATTTGAGAAGTTGAGGGTGGAATTGTTGTTTGTCTTACTTTGGTTGTCTTGGTAAGATTTGTGGTTGCTTTAACAATGGTGAGAAAGCGTGGTCGTACCCAAAGTTCCAATGAGCCTGAGGCTCATGAGGAACCTGCTGTTAGTGAGGTGATGATTGACACTATGGGTTTAACTGGACTCAATAGGGAGCAAAAGGTTACTTGGAGAAATCTTTGTCGATCAAAACGAGTTGTCCAGTGTACCAAGTTTATTGACACTAATTTCTTGGCTCAGTTGGGACTTTTAGATGGATTTAGAGAGATGATGGGTAGAGCTGGATTGTTGGGCATGCTTGATTATACACCTCACACTTATAAGAGGTGTGTTTATGAATTTTTATCCACTCTCACCTTGGTGAAGCATAGGGAAGACACCCGTATTCGGTTTAGGATGCATGACCGAGTTCGTGATATTTCTATGAGCCAAGTTAGAGAGGCTTTTGGTTGGGTCGCTCCCTCAAGCGACAACCCTTTTGTCCTTATGGGTGTTCCGTCTGAGGAGGTTGGTACCTTTTGGTATCGTATTTCTGGGTTACCCCTTAGCAGTGGTGGTGAGAAGATTAGTAGTATCCGTCACCCTGGTCTGCGCATGGCTGCTTACTTCCTAGGCATGACTATCTTTTGCAAGGGTGAGACGGGGAAATTGAACCAATTAGAGATGTGCTATCTTCGTGCCTTGCTTCTGGGTAGTGTTGGTATTCCGGATTGGGCCGACCTTTGGCTTAAGTCTTGCATTGATGTGCGAACCAAATTGGGTGGCCACCTAAGCATGGGAGGTATGATTACACATTTGATTACGCGGTTGGGTTATCCTCCTAATAATGCTTGTGACCCGGTGGCTGATAAGTTTCTCTTGTTTAATGCCCGCACATTGTTGAAGATGAACATGTTGAAGAGTTCTGATGGCCCCCCTTTTCAGATACACTGTGGTGATGGTTTTATTTTCCTTCCTTGGGCGCATTTTCCTTTCGGCCCCACTGTGACCGATTTCTTTATTAGGCCCGAGGTAGGCGGTGGGATTTTGGATGAGATGGATGAGGATGATGAGGGTGATGGGGATTATGATATGGAGATGGAGCAAGGAGAGGGAAGTAGGCTTTCCTCTATCGAGGAACAGTTGCAGGCTCTTACTCTCCAGGGTAATGCTACCATGGGCTACATGAGGCATTTAGATGCTTTCTTTTAGCAGCAGTATGGTGGTAGCTATGTTCCATATGGTGATTTCTCTGGTGGAGCATCTAGCTCCGGTGCCTCCGGTAGCGGTGGGGCATATAATGGTGATCCCTAGAGGTTTGTTTCTCCCTTTTGCTTGATCTTTTGATTTTCTTACACATTGGGGACAATGTGTCCTTTAAGCATGGGGGAGAGGAGTTATCAATGATGTGTTTATATTGTAAATATTTGTCTTTCCTTTCATACTTCATTTCGTATAAAAAAAAAGAAAAAGAGAAAAAAAAAGAAAAAAAAAAACAAGAAAAGAAAAAAAAAAGTGGCTAGGTGAAAACCCGGAAGGGCACCTAGGCAAAAGGAGAGGACTCGGATGTCACTTATTTTTCGGAGTGGTGGCATATGAAGGGTGTTTGAAGCGGCGTTTGGGTAGGTCACTCATTGTTGAAATAAGGAGGTTGTGGTTTAGATGGTGGTAGGTTAGAAAGCCTCTTGTTTTTCATCTTGGAGCCATAAGGGGAGTCGGAGGTTGTTTTAAGAGGTAAGCTCTTGGTTTGATGGTGTTATTCCGAACCAAGGCTTTGTTTTGAGGGAGTAGTGTGTGAGTTGAGCTTGGGGGATTTAGGACATGTTAGCTCCCTTGCTCTTTGGTTTGTTGTGTAAGTTAGCTTGGCTGTGTTGAGGTCATTTCCACCCTAAGTTAACTATCCTTGTGAATTGTGGAGCGATAAGATGGCTAGAGTTTTGGTGCGTTGAGGTTATTTCCGCTCAAACTTTAGCTAGTTGCGATTCATCATTTATTCGCTTTTGATTGGAGTAGTGGTGTTAGGATTGGATTTTTGTGTGAATTTCGCCATGCTTTTCTTGATAGACCTTGGAGATATAAAAAGAGTTAGGATTTTACTCGAGGACGAGTAAAGGTCTAAGCATGGGGGAATTTTTGTGTGAATTGGCTATTTTTTGTGTGGACTTGAACATATTTTGGTATGATTTTGAAGTCTTTCTTAACTATTGGTTTTTGCTTTATTTAATTTCTATTATATTGGTGAGAGGGTCCAATGGGCACAATTTGCTATTGAAGAAAATGCCAAGTCACAAAGTCAAGTGTACAAGTGGAATAAGTCAACAAAGTGCATTTAAGTGGCAAGGAAACAAAGATGGGAAGAAATGTTAATCAAATGAGGAAGCATCCAAGGAAAGAAGAAGGAAGTTGTACCGGCAGCCTCCGCGGTCGCGACGAATTTCGGAGGAAATCAAAGGAAATCGTCGTGAGCATCTCTGCGACCTCACCGCGGTCGCGGACCCCCTCCGCGGTCGTGGAGCTTTCCTCCGCGGTCGCGGAGCCCTGTAACGCGGAATTCGGCTTTTCGTCTTCCCCTGTTTTGCTGATTAAAAGAACATTTCGTCTTTTGTGTTTAGGATCGTTTTTCATCTGTTTTTAGAGAGAATTCAAATAAAAAATTGTAATCCTTTATATTATGGAGAGCTAATCTTCTATCTTGGTGTATCAATCGAATCAACCATTTTAATCAACTTGTGAGTTCAATTCTTCCTTTTATTTGCTTGAATGTTGATGATTTTTCATGTTCTTCATGTTTGATTGTTTTTGTGCTTAAGTTAACTTGATCAATTAACTTCTTGCTTATTGCAATCTCTACTATCTAGATAATTGTCTGCTTTGAGATTATCTAGGGTTGTAGTTTATGCCCAATTATCGCACGCTCGTGGATGATTGAGTATAAGAAGAATCATCATATAATTTCGCATTCGACCGCTTGTGTGAATACTAGATTACCCTATTGGCATCTCCCTAGTTGTTATCTAATTGTTTAATTAAACCTAGAACGCTCAGGCTAGGTTGTTATGCCATTAAGGGTAAGATTAGAGCGCTCGCTTAGTCTTACCACTACGTTAGGGGGGATTGAATCTTATGATTCACAATAGGGCGTTCAAGTAACTTAGGTGTTGAATTGTTCAATGATCAAGGGTTGAATTGGTTGTGAAGATTGATTGCCAACTTCTCGTTTATTATTTGATTTTCCTTGTTTTTGCTTTATTTGTTTCAATTTCATTCCTCAAAACCCCCCATTGTTACTTAGCACACGTTTAGTCAAACCAAACCTACCTTCTCCGTGGATTCGAACTTTACTTCCTTATACTACGTTTGTGTAGGGTAGTATTGATTTATTTGCGCGTTAGCCGATACGACTTAGTTGGAAAGTTAGCATGTCGAAGAAACTCTTTGAAGAGTTATCATAGTGAAGCAAGGAAGTGAAATGCGTGCTTCATGAGTATTTTTGGTTTGAGTAAGTCCTTTAAGCATGGGAGATGAGAAGGTACGGGCAACCTCCGCGGTTGCGGGAGAATTCAATGCGGCCGCGACGAATTTTGGCAGAAAACTACCGTGAGCATCTCCGCGACCTCACTGCGGTCGCGGTGCTTTCCTCTGCGGTCGCGGAGCCCTGTAACGAGGATTTCGACTTTTCGTCTTCCCATGTTTTGCTGATTAAAAGAAAATTTCGTCTTTTGTGCTTAGGATCGTTTTGATCTGGTTTAGAGAGGAATTCAAATAAAAAATTGTAATCCTTTATATTATGGAGAGCTAATCTTCTATCTTGGTGTATCAATCGAATCAACCATTTTAATCAACTTGTGAGTTCAATTCTTCCTTTTAATTGCTTGAATGTTGATGATTTTTCATGTTCTTCATGTTTGATTGTTTTTGTGCTTAAGTTAACTTGATCAATTGACTTCTTGCTTATTACAATCTCTACTATCTAGATAATTGTCTGCTTTGAGATTATCTAGAGTTGTAGTTTATGCCCAATTATCGCACGCTCGTGGATGATTGAGTATAAGAAGAATCATCATATAATTTCGCATTCGACCGCTTGTGTGAATGCTAGATTACCCTATTGGAATCTCCCTAGTTGTTATCTAATTGCTTAATTAAACCTAAAACGCTCGGGCTAGGTTGTTATGCCATTAAGGGTAAGATTAGAGCGCTCGCTTAGTCTTACCACTACGTTAGGGGAGATTGAATCTTATGATTCACAATAGGGCGTTCAAGTAACTTAGGTGTTGAATTGTTCAATGATCAAGGGTTGAATTGGTTGTGAAGATTGATTGCCAACTTCTCGTTTATTATTTGATTTTCCTTGTTTTTGCTTTCTTTGTTTCAATTTCATTCCTCAACCCCCCCCCCCATTGTTACCACAACACACGTTTAACCTTACCAAACCCTCCTTCTCCGTGGATTCGAACCGTACTTCCTTATTCTAC
This sequence comes from Beta vulgaris subsp. vulgaris, assembly GCF_026745355.1. Classification (NCBI taxonomy): domain Eukaryota; kingdom Viridiplantae; phylum Streptophyta; class Magnoliopsida; order Caryophyllales; family Amaranthaceae; genus Beta; species Beta vulgaris. The sequence goes on along the minus strand of NC_079202.1, from coordinate 27,557,458 downwards.
GTTTGTGTAGGGTAGTATTGATTGATTTGAGCATTAGCCGATACGACTTAGGCCTTTTATAATAGATGTTCAAGGAATGGGCCATTACATACTACTACCCTTAAAATAAATCTCGTCCTTGAATTTGAAAACACAAAACTTTTGTTTGTTGCAAAACAAGTTCAACACATTAAACAATTTTAGAGATATCAAATTTATTGAACTATTATCTAAAACTCTAATATCCCAAAGATATTGATTTGGTCCCCAACTCAATGATCACTAAATCCAATATAAATTATCCATAATCCCTAAAACATGATTTCCTCAAATCATCATTCATACTATAAGCTAAAATCTTAATAGATTTTTTCAACTTTTTTTTTCCCAAATTTTAATTTCCTAATACTCCACCTTTAACTTCCTTTATTCCTATTCCTTAATTCTTGATCAACAATAACCCAAGTCGATTTCAGGTTATCACAAGAATATTTTTCCATCGCTAGGTGGTTAATTGTTGAGTCGTCTAGGTTTTCAATGGGGACAAACAGCTACAAGGAGTAGTTGATATTATAGGTGGTTATAAGTTTTAGGAAAATGCTGAGAAACTAACGGTTCCTGACGGTACACTGAAACAGTCAAATATTATTTTATATGCTATAATATGTTCTTGTGTATCAAACAAGTTTATTCCAAGACTTTAATTTAGGATGCCCTCTCGAAAATGTTCGAGGAAAAGTCAAAGTATTACATTGTTGATTCAAGTGAAGCTCCAAGGATTGAAGTGCATGACGATACTTTAGGATCCTTTATTTGATTCATATGAGGTCTTCATGTAATATCTACGTATGACTTTCTTAGTGGAATTGTTTGTATTGTTCTTAAGTGTGAACCAATATGTTTCTGAATATGGAATCAGTTGGTTACAAATTCAAAATGACTTGATTATTTGACTATGCTAGTTTGTTTTTGAATAATTTGTGTTTGGTTATGAATTATGAGTTGTGTTCCTATCTTGATTTCTTGCAGAATGATGATCTGATTACCATTGATGCTACTATTTTTGAATTAGGTAATAACTCATGTGCAATGATTCTTTCGTTGAGTGCTTTTTAGTGATGCCAAAAGGGGTAAAGTTAGTTCTTGAAGTTGAAGCGCCTAACTGTTATAACGGATGTGAGAGAGAAACAAATAACAAATTCAAAAGCAATAAAAAACAGACACCAGAATTACGTGGTTCACCAATTTGGCTACGTCCACAGCAGAGAGAGAGAATATTTTATTAATGATGATGATGATCTATGGAATACAGAGTTACAGATGTTATATATAGACTATCTTAGTCGCATAAACGACCTAAGGGTAAATCGGAAATTTAATCCGTCTAATAACAATTAATGAAAACACGCGTCGAACCACACCCGCAAAACCGCGAGTCGCGGCCAGCTGTCGTCATCTGTTCGTAAAACAGTCATAACTTTCTCGTTTCTCAGCAAAATTAGGCATATGACCTATCATTGGAAAGATCTTGGAAAAAGCTACCACCTCCAATTTGAATCACATCCACACCATTTATATATTGAGATATATGTGCATTCAAAGTCAGCCTTATGTCATTCCTTGTTCACGCATTCTACCAAACACCTTCAAGCTAAGGCACCATTCAAGGCACTATTCTTACAAATCTCCACCTTGACTTGAATCCTCTCACCATAAATCCCGAAAACAGATGCATTGATCACAACACCCAGAATCTCCCTTCAACCAGATTTGTCCCAAACGATAACCAGACCAGATTTGTCCCTAACGACCCCAGACCATATTAGCCCCCTAAGGGCCACTAATAATCATGATCAGCTTGTAAGTCCAAGCAACCTTGAAACTTACCCTGTGGAATCAGATTCGAACAGATGTGTTCCTTATACTCTTTCCTAGCACAAGTAACACCTTCCTTGGATGGCCCAAAAATATTCACCTCTTCGACATACAGTGCAAACCCAACATGTCTTCACAACCATCCTTTTGGGGAGAGTCCCCAAAGATTTCATGCTGACCAAGAGCCAAGTTTGACTGACCCAACTTTGGTGGCAAAGAACACGGAATTTCAGATTTAGATTGTGAGTGTTGACAGATTTCTCCCTGACGTGAACCACCACTCCAACCTAGAGTGCCTCTATGCTCCACCTGTTTCTCAACACTATCACAAACAGCCAACGTAGCAACCCCAGACTCAGATAACGTAGACCTTGCAACACATACAATGTCTCCCGTTTAACCCATTTCAGAATCATATTCGAACCCTTGTAGACATACAGCCCTTCACCATCACCTTTGAAACTGAACCCTTTCTTGTCTAACAGACTAATTGAAATCAGATTCTTTGTGACCTATGGAACATGCCTAACATCATTCAAAGTACAGACTTTGCCATCACATGTCCTAGTTCTGATGGACCCTATACCAACTGTCTTACAGACCTCACTATTGGCCATAGTAACACTTCCATCAACCTGTTTATAGTTCATAAACCACTCCCTGCGCGAACACATATGACAAGACGCCCCAGAATTAAGAACCCACACATCCCTACAATGTGACTGGCTATTAGCTACTAGGGCCAGATCTTCCTCAGAATCACCTCCAGTTTCTGCCAGAGCAGTAGAACCTTCATTCTTGTCCTGCTGCTTCTTTTTCTTAGGACACTCCCTTTTCTAATGCCCCGTTTCCTTAATGCCCCGTTTCCTTACAGTAATTAAATACATCACTAGATTTAGGACCTCTAGAAGACGGTTTCCTGGATTTTTTCCCCGAATTCTCCTGTCCATTACTACTGGCTACTAATCCAGCAGCCTGATCGACTGTACCTGTACCAAACGCCTTATGACGAATCTCTCTAGTGTGAAGTGCAGATCTTACTTCTTCTAATGACAGACTATCTTTCCCAACAATAAAAGAATCCACAAAAATTCTCATACGACGAAGGCAAAGATACTAACAGAATTAAAGCAGCATCCTCATCATCTACTTTAACATCAATATTACGAAGATCTAGTAAGATAGTATTCAATTTATCTAAGTGATCCCTTAGAGACGTACCTTCCTGCATACGCAGGCTGAACAGACGTTGCTTCATCATCAACTTGTTGGTTAGAGATTTTGTCATGTATAATCTCTCTAACTTCAACCATAGACCAACAACAGTTTCCTGCTCCGCAACTTTAGTAATTATGTCGTCAGACAGACACAACATAATTATTGAATGCGCCTTTTCCTCCAGAATTTCCATCTCAGCGGTGACTGAATCCGTTGCCTTCTTTGCCAACGGTGCCACAGCCCTTGTTGCTTCAGTAAAGCCCGCATCTTGATTTGACATAGACTAAAACTATTCCTCCCAGTAAATTTATCAATTTTGACATTCATCCCAGACATCTTTCTCACACAGATCGAACACCAAAGCTCTAATACCAATTTGTTATAACGGATGTGAGAGAGAAACAAATAACAAATTCAAAAGCAATAAAAAACAGACACCAGAATTACATGGTTCACCAATTTGGCTACATCCACGGCAGAAAGAGAGAATATTTTATTGATGATGATGATCTATGGAATACAGAGTTACAGATGTTATATATAGACTATCTTAGTCGCATAAACGACCTAAGGGTAAATCGGAAATTTAACCCGTCTAATAACAATTAATGAAAACACGCGTCGAACCACACCCGAAAAACCGCGAGTCGCGGTCAGCTCTCGTCATCTGTTCGTAAAACAGTCATAACTTTCTCGTTTCTCAGTGGAATTGGGCATATGACCTATCGTTGGAAAGATCTTGGAACAAGATATCACCTCCAACTTGAATCACATCAAAACCATTTATAGATTGATAGATATGTGCATTCAAAGTCAGCCTTATGTCATTCCTTCTTCACGCATTCTACCAAACACCTTCAAGCTAAGGCACCATTCAAGACACTATTCTTACACTAACTCTAGATATTATAGGTTGAGTCAGTCTTAGTATAGTTTCAACTGTAGTTTAATAAAAAAGAAAGAAAGGAGTCTTAAGAAACGGTTGAGATAGTTAACTATTTCATCTTGTGAGTCTTGTGTCAAGTAAGATATTTTAAAGAGTGTTTGAGCTTTAGTTGAAGTTATCCATGTTTAGTAACTTGTTGGTTGCAAGAAACTTCGAAGAATTTGTCATCTTAAAATAGGGGGAATTCATTACGTTCCCCAGGTTTTGAATGATGAAGAACTACTACAGGGAACACTTGATATTACACGCGGTTATAAGCTATTAGGAAATTGCTAAGAAACTAATTGTTTATGACTATATACTGAAACATTCAAAGATGATTATCTATGCTATGATATGTTATTGTGTAGCAAACAAGTTTGTTCCAAGACTTGAATTTAGGAAGCCCTCTCGATGATGTTCGAGGAAAAACAAATTATTGCATGGTTCAAGGTAAGCTTCAAGGATTTAAGTGCATGAAGATAGTTTAGGATCTTTTATTTGATTCATCTTAGGTATTCATGTAATATTTACGTATGATATTCTTAGTGGAATTGTTTGTATTGTTCTTAAGTGTGAAACAATATGGCTTTGCATATGAAAACCAGTTGGTTACATATTCAGAACGCTACTAAGTAGGTTAACAGGTCTCGGTACCAGTTACTTTGATGGGTGATTAAGCTGGCTGTTTTAGAAAACATTTTCGGAGAAATATTTTATAACAGCCCACCCGCTTAGGTGCTTAACTCGCTCCTAAGCCATTCATTTAACTTCTACAAATATTGAGTTAATCCCCTAAACATGCGCATGTTACTTTAACTACCTTCCCTTGAGGGAAAAATAGCTTGATGTTACCATAGCTATCCTACTTAATATCAATAAAATTACTTATTAACTATTACATCTTATACTAAGAGTTATAATTCACATTCATTAGACCTGTTAAACATAACCAGGAAAATACAAAATTATTTATAGAACATAGTTTAAATGGGCAAGCATCTATATCACTACTCCAACTTTAAGCTTAAGCATAAGCATGGACGATAATCCTCCCACCTTCTCTACTTAGTCCTGCAAATGTGGGGACCCTGTCCCCACCACAAACAATCCAAGAGATAATCAATCAGCAAGGCTGATATACAAGCTACCCTATTCATAATGGGTAGGGAGAAGGGTTTTCCAAATCATAAAAACACTCGGCTTGTGCCCATATTTATATACTTAAGATGGGATTTATAATCAAAGCATCATAGATTAGCAATTACAAATCTCGACTAGGGAAAGCGAACCTGATTAGAGAGGGGTAACTACCATATCTCTAAATTGATGGTGGGCGTCTCTCCTCCTTATCATAACTGCTTGCAAGATTTTTAGGACATGTCCCGATACATATACATATTACTTATCATAGTCCTTATCACATTCACATAATTGTTCTTCACTGCCATGGAAACTTCTTTCCCTAATCGATTAGCAACGAAAATCGTATCATGAAATCATATCCAAAACATATGGAAAAAAATCCTTAAGAAATATTTTGAAACATCATCTACTTATTTGAAATAACCTTTTACACATACAGTTGACATGTGAAGTTCCTACTACAAACTCTTTAAAGTCTTTTTTTATTGAAAATCCAAGGATTAATTTTTTTTTCTTAACTTGAAAATCTTACTATTTATAGGGGAAAAAGAGAGAGTAATACTTTGAAAATAAAATTTATTTAAATAGCTACTACACTTTTAAGGTACTTATCAATTATTTGAAGTTCAGATTGATTTTAAGAGTTTTGTGACGTTTTAGAACAAATAGTGTAGTTTGTGAGAGAAATCACTCCTTTACTTACTTGTAAAAAACGAACTCATGACCAATGCATTATCAATATTTTTATGAATTCCTTCCTAATAAAATACTTAAAGCTAAAAGACAACAATTTATCCAGCCTCGTAGTGATAATTATAGCTATAACATCCATTCTTGTTTCAAGTCAGTTTATATTGGCATCAAGATTATCTTTCAATTGAAAATCAAATTATTGCTTAGCTAAATTAGTAATAGCCTTAGTTAACTTTTTTATATCACTCGACAATGTGACAAACCAACAACAAGAAACAACAAAGACTAGAAACAAACAGCAATAACACAACAAGTAGGAAGCAAAAGAACACTCTAACACCACAAACCGTAAATAAAGATTGTAACTTTGCAAGAAAAATGAATGAGTTACCTTCGATCTTTGAAGGACAGAATCTCTTCTATCCAAACCCTCTTGGAAAATCTGATACAACTTGATATGAACACCAACCTAAATATCCAAGAGAACATCCCTTTGATGCACTAATTCACTAAATCAAAAACTATAACAAGCAACAAGATATTTCCAAGCTAAGTAATCATTCCTAATTACTCAACTAAGAATTCTAAACACACTCAAGCCACTCATGGAATTAAGTTTTTTAGGCACTAAATAATAATCACTCCTGAACAATTAAGTTAATGGACTTTTAGGTCTATGAAATCAATCACAAATTTATCACAATTTTAAATCATAAAATTACTCAAACCTTTGTAATATGGTTAGGCGTATTATTTATAATTAAACAAGCAAGAAAACCTTGCTCCTCAAGTACCCTACATGCCACGGCTAAGCATACAAAAAATAAGGAAAGTTCCCCGCCTAATTACAAAAACGTAAGGAAACACAAGTATAAGGAAAGATGTGCAAGTATTTCCTAAAATACTATAATAAGATACAACAAGGAGATCAACACACTCCT